>NC_041392.1:464257279-464302837 GCF_002162155.2 Triticum dicoccoides | reverse complement strand
AACATCATAGGATCCAAATATAATAGCAAAGCTCGTGATACATCAAGATCGTATCACCTCAAGAACACGAGAGAGAGAGAGAGAGAGAGAGAGAGAGAGAGATCAAACACATAGCTACTGGTACATACCCTCAGCCCCGAGGGAGAACTACTCCGTCCTCGTAATGGAGAGCACCGGGATGATGTAGATGGCCACTGGAGAAGGATTCCCCCTCCGGCAGGGTGCCGCAACGTGTCTAGATTGGCTTTCGGTGGCTACGGAGGCTTCTGGCGGCGGAACTCCCGATCTATTGTGATGTCCGATGTTTTTAGGGTATATGGAGATATATAGGCGGAAGAAGTACGTCAGGGGGGTCACGAGGGGCCCACAAGGGTGGAGGGCGCGCCCCTGCCTCGTGGCCTCCTCGTAGATCCCCTGACATGCACTCCATGTCTTTTGGGCTTCTTACCTTCCAAAAATGAGTTCCGTGAAGTTTTAGGTCAATTGGACTCCGTTTGATTTTCCTTTTCTTCGAAACCCTAAAACAAGGTAAAAACAGAAACTGGCACTGGGCTCTGGGTTAATAGGTTAGTCCCAAAAATGATATAAAAGTGTATAATAAAGCCCATAAACATCCAAAACAATAGATAATATAGCATGGAGCAATCAAAAATTATAGATACATTGGAGACGTATCAGTAGCCGTGGCGTATCCTCAAACTCCACCCCCTCCACAGTCTCCCACCCGCCCCTCCCCCCTCGAACCCTAGATCGCGACCACCGCCAACGCCGTCGCCAACCCCTGCCGTTCTGCCATTCCTCCTAGCTTAGATAATAAAGTTCAGGTCACCCAGCGATTCCCATACTGTCGCCCCACTCTACTGAGTTTTTAGATGAGGCATGCGGTGTCCCTCCCCGCCAGATCCACATCCCCTGCTCCAGAATGTCATAGCCTAAGCTCGACCACATATCCTGGGGAGCCCGACGAGCATTCGGCCAAGAAGAGGTTTATCATGGCCTCTCCGGCGGACATTGGCGAGGTGGCCCCCGTTCGCCCCGACCTGTCGATCCTGGAGCAACACGTCATCGTGGAAGCCGGCGAAGACGTTGACTATGTTGCCATGCCAAAGGCTTCATCTCAGCGGGCTAGCGTATTACTGTATCTCGGGAAAGCTGGCTACGACATCAAGCTCGTCCACACCGACGGCTTCACGCGGGCCATGTCACAGGTTAAGTTGTCCATCCCGAACCCCTCCGGTTCAACCGCCGTCGATCTATTCAACGACCCTGCCTCTGATCTCCTCCGCCAAGCGGTCAAGGATTTGCGAGCTTTATATGCCATCGAGCCCATTTTGTCACTTCTGAAGGACAAGTTCTATGGCGGAGGCTTGGGATCCTCAATTGCCAAGTCAGATCTCATCGACCACCAGCACGAGGAGGGCACCCACAAAGGTCCTTCCAAGGTGAAACAGCCCATCTATGACATCAGAGAGTGCACCATGGGTCTGTGCTCTTCCAACTGGAAGGATCTCGTCCATGAAATGTGAGGCAACATTCTATCAGCAAATCTTACCTTTTCTAGCTTGCCAACCCGTACCCTTTGTTGTAGTAGCATTTGCCGTGTGGTGCTTTAACTGTGCCGTGTTTAATTATTTCAGTTATGCAAAAATGTATTGTTTAATAGGTCTATGTGATGTTTAAGTATGAATTGTTCACTTCAGTTTCACGAATGGCTATATTTGGTTCTTTATAGTCAGTAGATGCCTTGTTTAACTGTATTTGGTTTTTAGGTTGGTTGGAGTGAGCATTTTTTAGTTATCGAGAAGATGCCTTGTCTATCTGTATTTGGTTCTTAGTTTGGTTGCAGTGAGTATTTGTCCAGTTGTCAAGCTGATGCCTTGTTTATTTGTATTTGGTTGTTTGGTTGCTTTTCTTAACATTTGTCCAGTAATCAAGCAAATGTCTTGTTTATCTTAATCTGCTTGTTAGGTTGGTTGAAGTGAGCATTTGTTCAGTTTTCAAGCATATGCCATGTTTATCTGTATTTGCTTGTTAGGTTGGTTGCAGTGAGACTCTGTTCAGTTTTTCAATGGCTATATTTGGTTGTTATACTGGTCATTTATGCCTTGTTTATTTTAGTCATTCATAATGTGTTGTTCATTGTGTGCAATTCGGAACTGTGCCGCTCGACTACATCAATACTAGTTTGAACGGCTATATTTGGTTCCAGTTATTCCTGGTGTAGTTAACACATGCCCTTTATTTCAGTTTTCCACATTTATCCAGTGTGATGTTTAAGCATTACCTACGTTCTATTCATTTTCAACAATACCAGTTTGAATTGCAATATTTGATGGTTGTTAAACCTACTACTGGTAACATTGCCTTCCATTTTATATCTGCTTTAATAGCATGCTGTAACATCCCAAATTTTCAATTTGGAATGTTATACATTAGATCATCTATGCATAACATATTTTATTTTGCATTTTGGTTGATCCTAGAAATTTCTACGCAACTCAAGGACCCATGGAGAGAGTTGGGGATTTCGTTATTTTCATATTTGAGTTTTCTCAAATTTTGAGAATAGGATTATTTTATCATCAATAATTTCTATTACAAAAATATGAGAGAGGGAATAAAATGACTTTCCCAAAATAAAGAAATATTGAGGATTTAATAATGAAATCAAATAAGATTTTATTTCGGAGTTTTTCGTTATTTTATTTGAATTTAGGACAAATGTGCGTTTTTGAAAATTGCATTTAGGTCCCAAATAAATGTTCACCTTGTGCGGCTTGATTTTAGAAGCCCGTGAAAATTTATGTCGGAATTTTTGGAGTCCGTTTAGTATTTCTTTTTATTTTTCTTCTACGTGTAATTATTTAAAAAAACGCGCACCAACCTAGGGGCCGTGTCCGACCTGGACTCCCGGCTGGCTAGGCTTTATAAGCCAGCCCACCCCGGGCTGAACCCTAGCCGCCAGCCCCGCCTCGAGCCCCGTGCCCCGCCGCCACCCGCGCCGCCCCGCCGCCGCCGCCGCCCCGCCGCGCCGCCGCCGCCGGATGCCGCCGCCGCCACACGCCGCCCGAGGTCCGCCGCCGCCTCGTTTTTCGCGCTCGTTTTTTTTGAAAACCGTTCGGTTTTCTGTTGGTTTTTTAGTTTCGGTTTTTTTAATAGATCGGTTTTTCCGGTTTATTTAATTTAGCGAGCGTTCGTCGTTTTTCTTTTTCTCGGATTAAATCCGCGATTTTTCCTGATCGCGATTCCTGATCCGATTTTCGTTTTAGTATAACTTTTCGCTCGTTTATCGGAATCAGGCGATTCAAGCGCCTGGAGTTTCGTCTCGAAACTCTCTATCCGTTTAACCAGCTTAAACAAGATTTTGCTACTGTAAAATTTGCCCTAGATTCAGATTAGTAGAACGAAGTTGTTTTCTTTCGCCGTTTGACTTTCGTCGCTTCGTTCGATTTGATTCTTTTTGCAAACCGGAGTTCTTAAGTTGAACCTTCTAGTTAGATCTCTTATTTGAGTTTTACCTGTGCATTAGATGAGTACTTATTGTATGCTTGTTTGTTTGTCTGCGATAGAATACCCGGAGTGCGCCGCTTGTTATTTCGAATCGCTAGGTTTCCCGGATCATCAGCAAGGCAAGTAACACTTTGATCATACCTTTTCTACTACCCAATTTTATTGCATTAGATCAAATCCTCACACATTGCATGATTAGGATCTAATTAAATTGTGGGATGGGAAGTAGTTCAGGTAGTACCTATTACCTGTTTATTATCAAACCTTTGGGAGTTACTTCCGCGTTTGCTTATTTTGCCATGCTATGCTAGTAGACGTGGATTGGGTGAGTGATATCCATGACGGATGTGAGTTTTGTTAATTAATGGTTTATCTAAGGTGGCAACTTAAACACACATCTGGGTGGATTGAGGCACCTGGGTATTCCAGGACTTGCCTATTTTCTTTTGGACCGCCACCCAGGCTCAAAGGGATCATGAGATTTTGCATGCTAGAAACTTCCGTGTGCAGCCACAAGCTATTATGGGCTCTAGCGTAGTTGACTAAGTCGTGTGAACTATTACAGTGGTATACTAGCAGATGTAGGGGATGTAGGTGGTACGGTCTACCCGATCGTAAGGTGCTAGCGCTTCTAAAAGACTATGTCTCGGTCATCCGTCTTCTCAAACACCTTGTAGTGCGAGAAACCAAACGGAGGCGATCGAGTCTTGTGGGGAAAAGTGCGCAAACCTCTGCAGAGTGTAATAAACTAATCATGATTAGCCGTGTCCCCGGTTATGGACATTCTTGAGCATCTAGTACTTGGATTATCATGTGAATCTCAACATGTTACCCTAAATTAATTTTGTTGGGCTTTGTTTAATGATGATGCTTAATTGGGATTGAGAATGCTGTCAACCATTCTCAATGTTTAACAACTACCATGATAGTTAAATAAATTTATTCCTTTGAAGTAGGGAAAAATTGGCTTTACGCAAAACTGTAACCATAGAGCTTTCCACCAGCCAAATATGCATATAGTATAGTGTTTCATTCCATTACTCTCTATGTGTTACCTTGCCAGCATATTCCATGTGCTGACCCGGCTGCAATGTTAATGTTGCAGACTTTTCAGACGATGATTAAGGAGTTTTTAGGTCATGGTTCTATACTCAGTGATGCCGTTGGAGTTGACGGACTCACTTATCTTCCAAGCCTTCCGCTGTTATCGTTATTAGATGGCCTTAAGCCATATTAATTGTAATAAGTTCTCTATTGAGACCCTCGATGTACTAAGTGTGTGATTGCTACTCTGTTATAAATCCTCCGAGTACTGTGTGGTGTCAGCATTACTGATCCAGGGATGACACCGGAGCACAGAGATCAGACTGTTTGAGGTCTGGTCGCTACACATGCTGAAACCAACACATTCAGGCTATCATTTGGAGATGATGTTGTTTACCTTTGCTATATTTGTTTGATGTTAAGATTGTTGTACTTATCATGCCTTTCCACTACTTATGCAGGACAACAATGGGAGTGGCCACAATTTTCCACCGAGGTTAGCTTCATCCCTCGGCTTGTAGTCCCCCCGTCGTTCCATAATGTAGTTCATATAGATCCAGGCCTGGACACTAGTTAGCTTCTAATATTGACTTGTTGCTTATAGGTACATATGCCATTGGCAAGGATCCACGCATCGACCCTTTTTGCGTATGGGGCTGCTACCTCTTGAGCACTTGCTTGGTTTTCCCTTGAAGAGGAAAGGGTGATGCAGCAAAGTAGCGTAAGTATTTCCCTCAGTTTTTGAGAACCAAGGTATCAATCCAGTAGGAGGCCACGCACGAGTCCCTCGCACCTACACAAACAAATAAATCCTCGCAACCAACGCGATAAGGGGTTGTCAATCCCTACACGGCCACTTACGAGAGTGAGATCTGATAGATATGATAAGATAATATTTTTGGTATTTTTATGATAAAGATGCAAATTAAAATAAAAGGCAAAGGAAATAAATAAGTATTAGAAGATTAATATTATAGAAGATAGACTCTGGGGCCATAGGTTTCACTAGTGGCTTCTCTCGAGAGCATAAGTATTCACGGTAGGTAGACAAATTACTGTTGACCAATTGACGTATATAGGCATCACGTCCGAGACAAGTAGACCGACTCCTGCCTGCATCCACTACTATTACTCCACACATCGACCGATATCCAGCATGCATCTAGAGTATTAAGTTCAAGAGAACAGATTAACGCTTTAAGCAAGATGAAATGCAATATGATGAAAACCCCATCTTGTTATCCTCGATGGCAACAATACAATACGTGCCTTGCTGCCCCTACTGTCACTGGGAAAGGACACCACAAGACTGAACCCAAAGCTAAGCACTTCTCCCATTGCAAGAAAGATCAATCTAGTAGGCCAAACCAAACTGATAATTCGAAGGGACTTGCAAAGATAACCAATCATACATAAAAGAATTCAGAGAAGATAAAAATATTGTTCATAGATAAACTTGATCATAAACCCACAATTCATTGGTCTCAACAAACACACCGCAAAAGAAGATTACATCGAATAGATCTCCACAAGAGAGGGGGAGAACTTTGTATTGAGATCCAAAAAGAGAGAAGAAGCCATCTAGCTAATAACTATGGTCCCGTAGGTCTGAGGTAAACTACTCACACTTCATCATAGGGGCTATGGTGTTGATGTAGAAGCCCTCCGTGATCAATGCCCCCTCCGGCGGAGCTCCAGAACAGGCCCCAAGATGGGATCTCGTGGATACAGAAAGTTACGGCGGTGGAATTAGGGTTTTGGCTCCGTATCTGGTAGTTTGGGGGTACGCAGATACATATAGGAGGAAGGAGTGCGTCGGTGGAGCAACAGGGGGCCCACGAGGGTGGAGGGCATGCATGGGGGGGGGGGGGTAGGCGCGCCCCCTACCTCGTGGCCTCCTGGTTGCTGTCTTGACGTAGGGTCCAAGTCCTATGGATCATGTTCGTTCCGAAAATCATGTTCCCGAAGGTTTCATTCCGTTTGGACTTTGTTTGATATTGTTTTTCTGCGAAACCCTAAAATAGGCAAAAAAACAACAATTCTGGGCTGGGCCTCCGGTTAGTAGGTTAGTCCCAAAAATAATATAAAAGTATATAATAAAGCCCAATAATGTCCAAAACAGAATGTAATATAGCATGGAACAATCAAAAATTATAGATACGTTGGAGACGTATCAAGCATCCCCAAGCTTAATTCCTGCTCATCCTCGAGTAGGTAAATGATAAAAACAGAATTTTTGATGTGGAATGCTACTTGGCATATTTTCAATGTAATTCTTCTTAATTGTGGTATGAATATTCAGATCCGAAAGATTCAAGATAAAAGTTCAATATTGACATAAAAATAATAATACTTCAAGCATGCTAACTAAGCAATTAAGTCCTCTCAAAATAACATGGCCAAAGAAAGTACATCCCCACAAAATCATAGTTTAGTCATGCTTCATTTCTGTCACACAAGAATGCTCTCATCATGCACAACCCCGATGACAAGCTAAGAAAGTTTTTCATACCTTAGTAATCTCAAACTTTTTCAACCTTCACGCAATATATGAGCGTGAGCCATGGATATAGCACTATGGGTGGAAGAGAATAATGATGGGGGTTATGTGCAGAAGACAAAAAGGGATAAAGTCTCACATCAACTAGGCTAATCAATGAGCTATGGAGATGCCCATCAATTGATGTTAATGCAAGGAGTAGGGATTTCCATGCAACGGATGCACTAGAGCTATAAATATATGAAAGCTCAACAAAAGAAACTAAGTGGGTGTGCATCCAGCTTGCTTGCTCACGAAGACCTAGGGCATTTGAGGAAGCCCATTGTTGGAATATACAAGCCAAGTTCTATAATAAAAAGTTCCCACTAGTATATGAAAGTGACAAAACAAAAGACTCTCTATCATGAAGATTATGGTGCTACTTTGAAGCAAAAGTGTGGTAAAAAGGATAGTAACATTATCCCTTCTCTCTTTTTCTCTCTTTTTTTGGGCCTTCTCTTTTTTTATGGCCTATCTCCCCTTTTTTATTTTTTCATTTTTCCTCACTTGGGACAATGCTCTAGAAAATGATGATCATCACACTTCTATTAATTTACAACTCAATGATTACAACTCGATACTAGAACAAAGTATGACTCTATATGAATGCCTCCGACGGTGTACCGTGATATGCAATGGACCAAGAGTGATATGTATGAAAGGATTATGAATGGTGGCTTTGCCACAAATACTATGTCAACTACATGATCATGCAAAGCAATATGACAATGATGAACGTGTCATGATAAACGGAACGGTGGAAAGTTGCATGGCAATATATCTCGGAATGGCTATGGAAATGCCATAATAGGTAGGTATGGTGGCTGTTTTGAGGAAGATATAAGGAGGTTTATGTGTGAAAGAGCATATCATATCACGGGGTTTGGATGCACCGGCGAAGTTTGCACCAACTCTCAATGTGAGAAAGGGCAATGCACGGTACCGAAGAGGCTAGCAATGATGGAAGGGTGAGAGTGCGTATAATCCATGGACTCAACATTAGTCATAAAGAACTTACATACTTATTGCAAAAATCTACAAGTCATCAAAAACCAAGCACTACGCGCATGCTCCTAGAGGGATAGATTGTTAGGAAAAGACCATCGCTCGTCCCCGACCGCCACTCATAAGGAGGACACTCAAAGAACACCTCATGTTTCAAATTTGTTACATAATGTTTACCATACGTGCATGCTACGGGACTTGCAAACTTCAACACAAGTATTTTTCAAATTCACAACTACTCAACTAGCACAACTTAGATATCACTACCTGCATGTCTCAAAACAATCATCAAGCATCAAACTTCTCTTAGTATTCAATACACTCATAAGAAAGTTTTTACTAGTCTTGAATACCTAGCATATTAGAATTATTTAATTGAATTACCATGTTATTTAAGACTCTAAAAATAATATAAGTGAAGCATGAGAGAATAATAGTTACTATAAAACAAAACCACCACCATGCCCTAAAAGATATAAGTGAAGTACTAGAGCAAAACTATATAACTCAAAAGATATAAGTGAAGCACATATAGTATTCTAATAATTTCCGAATCATGTGTGTTTCTATCAAAAGGTGTGTACAGCATGGATAATTGTGGTAAACTAAAAATCAAAGACTCAAATCATACAAGACGCTCCAAGCAAAACACATATCATGTGGCGAATAAAAATATAGCTCCAAGTAAAGTTACCGATGGAAGTAGACGAAAGAGAGGCATCCCCATGCTTTGGCTTGTAGGTGTCCTTAGATTATCTTGGGGTGCCATGGGCATCCCCAAGCTTAGGCTCTTGCCACTTCTTGTTCCATAATCCATTAAATCCTTACCCAAAACTTGAAAACTTCACAACACAAAACTTAAAGTAGAAAATCTTGTGAGCTCCGTCAGCGAAAGAAAACAAAACACCACTTCAATGTACTGTAATGAACTCATTATTTATTTATATTGGTGTTAAACCTACTGTATTCCAACTTCCCTATGGTTTATAAACTATTTTAATAGCCATAGATTCATCAAAATAAGCAAACAACAAACAAAAAACAGAATTAAACAAAAATAGAACAGTCTGTAGTAATCTGTAGCTAGCGCAAGATCTGGAACCCCAAAAATTCTAAAATAAATTGCTGGACGTGAGTAATTTATCTATTAATAATATTCAAAAAGGATTAACTAAATAGAACTTTCCAAATAAAAATGTCAGCAGTTCTCGTGAGCGCTAAAGTTTCTATTTTTACAGCAAGATTAAAAAGACTTCCCCCAAGTCTTCCCAACGGTTCTACTTGGCACAAACACTAATTAAACACAAAAAACACAACCAAAACAGAGGCTAGATAAATTATTTATTACTAAACAGGAGCAAAAATCAAGAAATAAAAATAAAATTGGGTTGCCTCCCAACAAGCGCTGTCGTTTAACGCCCCTAGCTAGGCATAAAAGCAAAGATAGATCTAAGTACTACCATCTTTGGTAGGCAATCCATAAGTGGCTCTCATAATAGATTCATAAGGTAATTTAATTTTCTTTCTAGGGAAGTTTTACATGCCTTTACTTAACGGAAATTGGAATCTAATATTTCCTTCTTTCATATCAATACTTGCACCAATCGTTCTAAGGAAAGGTCTACCAAGAATAATAGGACATGAAGGATTGAAATCTATGTCAAGAACAATAAAATCTACGAGCACCTAATTCCTATTTGCAACAATAATAACATCATTAATTCTTCCCATAGGTTTCTTAATAGTGGAATCCGCAAGGTGCAAGTTTAAAGACCAATCATCAAAATCACGGAAACCTAGCAAATCACACAAAGTCTTTGGAATCGAGGAAACACTAGCACCCAAATCACACAAAGCATAGAATTCATGATCTTTAATTTTAATTTTAATAGTAGGTTCCCACTCATCATAAAGTTTTCTAGGGATAGAAACTTCCAACTCAAGTTTTTCTTCATAAGATTGCATCAAAGCATTAACGAAATGTTTAGTAAAAGCTTTATTTTGACTATAAGCATGAGGAGAATTTAGCATGGATTGCAACAAGGAAATACAATCTATCAAAGAGAAATTATCATAATTAAATTCCTTGAAATCCAAAATAGTGGGTTCATTAATATTTAAAGTTTTGACTTCTTCAATCCCACTTTTAACAATTTTAGCATCAACATCTAAAGATTCTGAATTCTTGGAACGCCGTCTAGGTAAAGGTGGATCATATTCAGTCCCATCATTATCAAGATTCATATTGAAAAACAAAGATTTAGTAGGGGACACATCAATAACTTTTAGATCTTCATCTTTATTATCATGGAAACTAGAAGAACACGCTTTTATATAGCAATCTTTCTTAGCACGCATCCTAGCGTTTCTTTCTTTGCACTCATCAATGGAAATTCTCATGGCTTTGAGAGACTCATTGACATCATGCTTAGGAGGAATAGATCTAAGTTTCAAACAATCAACATCAAGAGAAATTATATCAACGTTCCTAGCCAACTCATCAATCTTAAGCAATTTTTCTTCAATCAAAGCATTGAAATTATTTTGCCAAGTAATAAATTCTTTAATATTAGATTCAAAATCAGAGGGCATCTTATTATAATTTCCATAAGAATTGTTGTAGGAATTACCATAATTATTAGAGGAATTACTAGGATACGGCCTAGGATTAAAGTTTCACATCCATAGATTCATTATTATTCTCAATCAAAGTAGACAAAGGCATATCATTAGGATCAGAAAAAACACTTTTATTAGCAAATAATTTCATAAGTTCATCCATCTTTCCACTCAAAACATTAATTTCTTCTATCGCATGCACTTTCTTATTAGTATAGATATTTCGGTGTGCCATTGAGAATAATTAACCATAATATTATCTAGGAGTTTAGTAGCTTCTCCTAAAGTGTTTTCCATAAAAGTGCCTCCCGCGGATGAATCTAAAAGATTTCTAGAAGCAAAATTCAATCCAGCACAAAAGTTTTGTATAATCGTCCACAAATTCAAACCATGCGTAGGGCAATTACGTATCATTAATTTCATCCTACCCAAGCTTGTGCAACATGTTCATGATCAAGTTGCTTAAAATTCATAATATCGTTCCTAAGAGAGATGATCTTAGCGGGAGGGAAATACTTAGAGAAAAAAGCATCTTTGCACTTATTCCACGAATCAATACTATTTTTAGGCAAAGACGAAAACCAAGCTTTAGCACGATCTCTAAGCGAAAAAGGAAATAGCTTCAATTTAACAATATCATTGTCCACATATTTCTTCTTTTGCATATCACACAAATCAACGAAGCTATTTAGATGGGTAGCGGCATCTTCACTAGGAAGTCCGGAAAACAGATCTTTCGTGACAAGATTCAGCAAAGCAGCATTAATTTCACAAGATTCAGCATCGGTAAGAGGAGAAATCGGAGTGCTAATAAAATCATTGTTGTTGGTATTTGTAAAGTCACACAATTTGGTATTATCTTGAGCCATCGTGACAAGCAAGCAATCCCACACACAAGCAAACAAGAAACGGGCAAAAAGAGACAAATAGAGAAAGAGAGGGAGGATAGAGAGAGAGAGAGGGCGAATAAATTGGCAAGGGTGAAGTTGGGGAGAGGAAAACGAGAGGCAAATAGCAAATAATGTAATGCGGGAGATAAGGGTTTTGTGATGGGTACTTGGTATGTTGACTTTTGCGTAGACCTCCCTGGCAACGGCGCCAGAAATCCTTCTTGCTACCTCTTGAACACTTGCGTTGGTTTTCCCTTGAAGAGGAAAGGGTGATGCAGCAAAGTAGCGTAAGTATTTCCCTCAGTTTTTGAGAACCAAGGTATCAATCTAGTAGGAGGCCACGCACGAGTCCCTCGCACCTACAAAAACAAATAAATCCTCGCAACCAACGCGATAAGGGGTTGTCAATCCCTACACGGCCACTTACGAGAGTGAGATCTGATAGATATGCTAAGATAATATTTTTGGTATTTTTATGATAAAGATTCAAAGTAAAATAAAAGGCAAAGGAAATAAATAAGTATCGGCAGATTAATATGATAGAAGATAGACCTGGGGGCCATAGGTTTCACTAGTGGCTTCTCTTGAGAGCATAAGTATTCACGGTGGGTAGAAAAATTATTGTTGAGAAATTCACATAATTGAGCATAGTTATGAGAATATCTAGGTATGATCATGTATATAGGCATCACGTCTGAGACAAGTAGACCGACTCCTACCTGCATCTACTACTACTACTCCACACATCGACCGCTATCTAGCATGCATCTAGAGTATTAAGTTCAAGAGAACAGAGTAACGCTTTAAGCAGGATGACATGATGTAGAGGGATAAACTCATGAAATACGATGAAAACCCCATCATGTTATCCTCGATGGAAACAATACAATACGTTCCTTGCTGCCCCTACTTTCACTTGGAAAGGACACCGCAAGATTGAACCCAAAGCTAAACACTTCTCCCATTGCAAGAAGGATCAATCTACTAGGCTAAACCAAACTGATAATTCGAAGAGACTTTCAAAGATAACCAATCATACATAAAAGAATTCAGAGAAGATTCAAATATTGTTCATAGATAAACTTGATCATAAACCCACAATTCATCGGTCTCAACAAACACACCACAAAAGAAGATTACATCGAATAGATCTCCACAAGAGAGGGGGAGAATTTTGTATTGAGATCCAAAAAGAGAGAAGAAGCCATCTAGCTAATAACTATGGACCCGTAGGTCTAAGGTAAACTACTCACACTTCATCGGAGGGGCTATGGTGTTGATGTAGAAGCCCTCCGTGATCGATGCCCCCTCCGGCGGAGCTCCGGAACAGGCCCCAAGATGGGATCTCGTGGATACAGAAAGTTACGGCAGTGGAATTAGGGTTTTGGCTCCATATCTGGTAGTTTGGGGGTACGTAGATATATATAGGAGGAAGGAGTACGTCGGTGGAGCAACAGGGGGCCCACGAGGGTGGAGGGTGCGCCTGGGGGGTTAGGCGCGCCCCCTACCTCGTGGCCTCCTGGTTGATGTCTTGATGTAGGGTCCAAGTCCTCTGGATCATGTTCGTTCCGAAAAATCTCGTTCCCGAAGGTTTCATTCCGTTTGGACTCCATTTGATATTCTTTTTCTGCGAAACCCTAAAATAGGCAGAAAACAACAGTTCTGGGCTGGGCCTCCGGTTAGTAGGTTAATCCCAAAAATAATATAAAAGTGTATAATAAAGCACAATAATGTCCAAAACAGAATATAATACAGCGTGGAACAATAAAAAATTATAGATACGTTGGAGACGTAATAGGGGCAATGAGATATTGATGAACAAGCATCAAGTGAGGAAACTGATAAGGATTATTAGCAAAAAGATACGAATGGTGGCAAGCAAATTATTTGTTTATGCTCTATCCAACACAACAATGAGCCATAGGATGGTAACTACAAACTCTCCAGCCTTCTCTTTTTACTGCCCATAATGAGTTGTTAGACAACAATGTCTGAATCTTTTTCGTTCCAAGTGGTTCCCAAAGTAGTTCACTCAAGATTACCTCGCAAAGTACATGATTGGTGGACACACAATGAAGGTTAAAGTATTTCATCCAGATTACAATGAGCATCAAGAAGTCCTAATGAAGACAGTGAAGGATGCACGGGCAGCCATCACAAGGGGTTGTCCTAGAGTCGTGCGCGCATTACGCATGGAGGAGGGCACAATATGGGAATTCCGCTTCACCTTCTCCAACAACCAGAATGTCTTTCGCCTCTCTCTTTACAGTCTTTTGTACAACTGTGGTTCATCATTCTTTACTTGGTGATTGTGTAGTTCTTCAGTATATGTACCTGTGCGTTGAATGTTGAATTCGTCGTTGAACCTATATTTGTAATAAACATGGTTGGATATGAAATAAGTGATTTCCTACTTTCAAATTCAAAACATGTGATTTCTAAATTAGGGATTAATTAGGTATTACACTACAGATGGTTTGCGAAAGCGAAACGTCTGTGATATACGTGGAGATCAGAAAAGTTTCTATGATCCACTACATGTGTGATCAATCTCCTCTGCACACACGACTTTCTCTTGAAAACTGTTTGCGTTAGGCCACCTTGCGCAAACGTTTACCACATAAAAAGTGTGTGTGATGGATAGCCTTTGCCACACAGTTTCTTCTACGCAGGGTGTGTGATGCATGCAATAACGCAAACGATAAAATTATTAATATTGTGTGCAATGGCAACGCTATCACAAATGATTTAACGTGAAAACTTGTGTGTGATAACGGAAACATTTTCTTTGGAGCGAGTGTGTGGGATGTACATACAAACGGAAACGTTTGGCGGGGACTGCCTATGTGGGACGTACTTGCGACCGGAAACAATTTCGTCGTATAATTGTATTTTTTTAGCTCTACTGTACGTATTTCTGTAATTGAGCGCTCGTGGGTCGCACACGAACTCATTTTGCCAAGCGTGTGTGCCAGGAGGGCATATCCCCGACGGCTTTTGGGTCGTGTGGAAAAGACCCCCCTATCGCCCACACTCACTTGGCAACGATTCCAAATGCCTTCGCGAAAAGGGGTTAAAAACCATTTGTTTAGGACAGACGCGCACCAGTGGGGGTCATGCTCATTGGGGTGATGATGATGTTGACCAGCAAGACAACCAAATCCCTCATGCTCAACCTGCTCAAGATCAAGAATCTATGGTCATTGACAATTCTTTGCAATCTGAGTCTGAAGTTTAGTTGCAAGAGCCTCCTCAACAGTTCTATGATGTTAATGATTGGGTCATCGTTCCATATCAGCCGCCTACTATTTAGTATGATATAATTGTTTTGGGCTTAGTCAAGCTTGTTTATGGGACAGTCTTGCCGTCGGAGATGGCTTGGAAAAGATTGTTTGAATCTCTATTGTAGTACTACCCCATGTATGAAATTCCTCAACAGATGTCTGTGTTGGATTTGCAGCCCATAGTGTTGTCCAAGAGGAGCTGGGCCATTGCCTTTGATGATGTACAAGTCCTCTCGCAACTATAGTGGAAGGAGGCCCAGGTTTTCAACAAGCCCAGTCCCGTTGCACGTGTCCTTTTCTCTGAACCAGCTATGTCTGATAGTTTTACCGAGCCATTGGTTGACAGTTAGGGCTCGCTTGATGTCACCCAGGTGGTCCAGCCTGATGAGGTCTTTTCTTTCTCTATGCAATGTGATAGGAAGAAGCCTTTCCGTAGGAACACTCTGGCTCCCACTCCCATTGTGGATAATGAGGTTAGAAGGTGCACCCGTGGTTCAGTTAAGAGGGAAGGTTATAAGCCTGTATTCTAGGAATTGCAGCAACAACCCAAGAAGAAGAAGCCAAAGTGCAAGCCTTTGACTGCATTTCTCTCTCTGAGGAGCTTCCTGGTGCTGAGGAGCCGAATGCAGTGCCACTTCCTGAAGGAAATATGCCCTAGAGGCAATAATAAACTTGTTATTTATATTTCCTTATATCATGATAAATGTTTATTATTCATGCTAGAATTGTATTAACCGGAAACTTAGTACATGTGTGAATACATAGACAAACAAAGTGTCCCTAGTATGCCTCTACTTGACTAGCTCATTAATCAAAGATGGTTAAGTTTCCTAGCCATGGACATGTGTTGTCATTTGATGAACGGGATCACATCATTAGAGAATGATGTGATGGACAAGACCCATCCATTAGCTTAGCATAATGATCGTTCAGTTTATTGCTACTGCTTTCTTCATAACTTATAAATGTTCCTCTGGCTATGAGATTATGCAACTCCCGAATACCGGAGGAACACCTTGTGTGCTATCTAACATCACAACGTAACTGGGTGATTATAAAGATGCTCTACAGGTGTCTCCGATGGTGTTTGTTGAGTTGGTATAGGTCGATATTAGGATTTGTCACTCCATGTATCGGAGAGGTATCTCTGGACCCTCTCGGTAATGCACATCACTCTAAGCCTTGCAAGCATTGTGACTAATGAGTTAGTTTCGAGATAATGCATTACGGAACGAGTAAAGAGACTTGCCGGTAACGAGATTGAACTAGGTATGAGGATACCGACGATCGAATATCGGGCAAGTAACATACCGATGACAAAGGAAACAACATATATCGGTATGCGGTTTGACCGATAAAGATCTTCTTAGAATATGTGGGAGCCAATATGAACATCCAGGTTCCGCTATTGTTTATTGACCGGAGACATGTCTCGGTCATGTCTACATAGTTCTCGAACCCGTAGGGTCCGCACGCTTAACGTTCGGTGATGATCGGTATTATGAGTTTATGTGTTTTGATGTACCGAAGATTGTTCGGAGTCTCAGATAAGATCGGGGACATGACGAGCAGTCTCGAAATGGTCCAGACGTAAAGATCGATATATTGGAAGGCTATATTCGGACATCGGAAAGGTTCCGAGTGATTCAAGTATTTTTCGGAGTACCGGAGAGTTACGGGAATTCGTATTGGGCCCTAATGGGCCATACTGGAAAGGAGGGAAAGGCCTCAAGGGTGGCTGCGCCCCTTCCCCATGGACTGGTCTGAATTGGACTAGGGAAAGGGTGCGCCCCCTTCCTTCCTTCTCCTTCTCCCTTACCTTTTTCCTATTCCATGTGGGAGGTGGAATCCTATTAGGGCTAGGGAGTTCTAGTAGGACTCCTCACTTTGGGCGCGCCCTATGAGGGTCGGCCTCCTCCTCCCTCCATCCTTTATATACGTGGCCAGGGGGCACCCCATAGACACACAAGTTGATCATTGATCTTTTAGCCGTGTGCGATGCCCCCTCCACCATAACCGACCCCGGTCATATCGTAGCGGTGCTTAGGCAAAGCCCTGTTCCGGTAGCAACATCATCACCGTCATCGCGCCGTCTTGATGACGAAACTCTCCCTCAAAGCTCTACTGGATCGTGACTTCGCAGGATGTCACCAAGCTGAATGTGTGCAGATCGCAGAGGTGTCGTACCTTCGGTGCTAGATCAGTTGATTGTGAAGACGTACGACTACATCAACCGCGTTGTCATAACGCTTCCACTTACGGTCTACGAGGGTATGTAGATGATACTCTCCCCTCTCGTTTCTATGCATGACCATGATCTTGCGTGTGCGTAGGATTTTTTTGAAATTACTGTGTTCCCCAACAGTGGCATCCGAGCCAGGTTTATGCGTAGATGTTATATGCATGAGTAGAACACAAAGATGTTGTGGGCGTGGGTATATACATATTGCTTGCCGTCACTAGTTGATTCTTGATTCAGCGGCATTGTTGGATGAAGCGGCCCATACCGACATTACGCGTACGCTTACGCGAGACTGGTTCTATCGACGTGCTTCACACACAGGTGGCTAGTGGGCATCAGTTTCTCCAACTTTAGTTGAATCGGATTCAATGAACAGGGTTCTTTCTGAAGATCAGAAAGCAATCACTATACCGCGTTGTGGTTTTTGATGCATAGGTAAGAACGGTTCTTGCTCAGCCCATTGTAGCCACGTAAAACTTGCAACAACAAAGTAGAGGACGTCTAACTTGTTTTTGCAGGGCTTGTTGTGATGTGATAAGGTCAAGACGTGATGATATATAAGTTGTTGTATGAGATGATCATGTTTTGTTGAAGTTATCGGCAACTGGCAGAAGCCTTATGGTTGTCTCTATATTGCATAAGATGCAAGCGCCAAATAATTGCTTTACTTTATCACGATGCGATAGCAATAGTTGCAACATCAATAGTTTGGCGAGACGGCCATGTGATGATATGTTGATAGAGATCAAGATGATGGAGATCATGGTGTCATGCCGGTGACGATAGAGATCATGACGGTACTTTTGAGGTGGAGATCAAAGGCGCAAGATGATCATGGCCCTATCATGTCACATATTTTGATTGCATGTGATGTTTATCCTTTATGCATCTTATTTTGCTTAGTTCGGTGGTAGCATCATGAGATGATCTTTCACTAAATTTCAAGGTATAAGTGTTCTCCCTGAGTATGCACTGTTGCGACAGTTCGTCATGCCGATACACCACGTGATGATCGGGTGTGATAAGCTCTACGTTCACATACAACGGGTGCAAGCCAGTTTTGCACACGCGGAATACTCAGGTTAAACTTGACGAGCCTAGCATATGTAGATATGGCCTCGGAACACTGGAGACCGAAAGGTCGAGCGTGAATCCTATAGTAAATATGATCAACATAGTGATGTTCACCATTGAAAACTATTCCGTCTCACGTGATGATCGAACATGGTTTAGTTGATTTGGATCATGTGATCATTTAGATGACTAGAGGGATGCCTATATAAGTGGGAGTCCTTAAGTAATATGATTAATTGAACTTAAATTTATCATCAACTTAGTCCTGATAGTATTTGCATATCTATGTTGTACATCAATTTCTCGCGTATAGCTTCCCCATTTTATTTATGATATGTTCCTAGAGAAAACTATGTTGAAAGATGTTAGTAGCAATGATGCGGACTACCTCCGTGATCTGAGGATTATCCTCATTGCTACACAGAAGAATTATGTCCTTGATGCACCGCTAGGTGACAGACCTATTGCAGGAGCAGATACAGACGTTATGAACATTTGGTAAAGCTCGGTATGATGACTACTTGATAGTTTAGTGCACCATGCTTTACGGCTTAAAACCGGGACTTCAAAAATGCTTTGAATGCCACAGAGCATATAAGATGTTCAAAGAGTTGAAATTGGTATTTCATACTCATGCCCGTGTCGAGAGGTAGAAGACCTCTGACAGTACTTTGCCTACAAGATGGAGGAGAATAGCTCAATGAATGAGCATGTGCTCAGAATGTCTGAGTACTACAATCACTTGAATCAAGTGAGAGTTAATCTTCCCAATAAGATAGTGATTGCCAGAGTTCTCTAGTCACTGTCACCAAGTTACTAGAACTTCGTGATGAACTATAATATGCAAGGGATAACGGAAACGATTCCCAAAGCTCTTCGCGATGCTGAAATCGGCGAAGGTAGAAATCAAGAAAAAGCATTAAGTGTTGATGGTTGACAAGACGACTAGTTTCAAGTAAAAGGGCAAGGGAAAGAAAGGGAACTTCAATAAGAATGGCAAGCTTGTTGCCACTCCCATAAAGAAGCCGAAAGCTAGACCCAAGCCTGGAACTGAGTGCTTCTACTGCAAATGAAATGGTCACTAGAAGTGGAACTGCCCTAGATACTTGGCGGATAAGAAGGATGGCAAAGTGAACAAAGGTATATTTGATATGCATGTTATTGATGTGTACTTTACTAGTGTTTATAGAAAACCCCTCCGTATTTGATACTAGTTCAGTTGCTAAGAGTAGTAACTCAAAACGGGAGTTGCAAGATAAAAAACAGACTAGTTGAGGACGAGGTGACAATGTGTGTTGGAAATAATTCCAAGGTTGATAAGATCACCATCGCACGCTCCCTTTACCTTCGGGATTAGTGTTGAACCTAAAATAAATGTTATTTGGTGTTTGCATAATATGATTGGATCATGTTTATTGCAATACGGTTATTCATTTAAGTCAAAGAATAATTATTATTCTGTTTACATGAATAAAACCTTCTGTGTTCATACACCCAAGGTGAATGGTTTATTGAGTCTCAATCGTAGTGATACACATATTCATAATATTGAAGCCAAAAGATGCAAAGTTAAGATAGTGCAACCTATTTGTGGCACTGTCATTTAGGTCATATTGGTGTAAAGCGCATAAAGAAACTCAATGCTGATGGACTTTTGGAAACACTTGATTATGAATCACTTGATGCTTGCAAACCATACCTCATGGGCAAGATGACTAAGACTCCATTCTCTGGAACAATGGAGCGAGCAACTGAATTATTGGAAATAATACATACGGATGTATGCGATCCGATAAGTGTTGAGGCTCGCTACGGGTATCGTTATTTTCTTACCTTCATAGATGATTTGAGCAGATATGGGTATATCTACTTAATGAAACATAAGACTGGAACATTTGAAAAGTTCAAAGAATTTTAGACTGAAGTGTAAAATCATCGTAACAAGAAAATAAAGTTTCTATGATCTGATCGCGGAGGCGAATATTTTAGTCACGAGTTTGGTCTTCATTTGAAACAATGTGGAATAGTTTCGCAACTCACGCCACCTGGAAAACCACAGCATAATGGTGTGTCCGAACATTGTAGTCGTACTTTATTGGATATGGTGCGATCTATGATGTCTCTTACCAATTTACCACTATCGTTTTGGGGTTATGCATTAAGACCGTTGCATTCACGTTAAATAAGGCACCATCTAAATCCCTTAAGATGACACCGTATGAACTATGGTTTGGCAAGAAACCAAAGCTGTCGTTTCTTAAAATTTGGGGCTATGATGCTTATGTGAAAAAGTTTCAACCTGATAAGCTCGAACCCAAATCGGAGAAATGCGTCTTCATAGGACACCCAAAGGAAACTGTTGGGTACACCTTCTATCACAGATCCGAAGGCAAGATATTCGTTGCTAAGAAGGGATCCTTTCTAGAGAAGAAGTTTCCCTGGAAAAAGTGATTGGGAGGAATGTAAAACATGATGAGGTAATTGTACCTTCTCCCGAATTGGAAAGTAGTTCATCAAAGAAATCAGTTCTAGTGATTCCTACACCAATTAGTGAGGAAGCTAATGATGATGATCATGAAACTTCAGATCAAGTTACAACCGAACCTCATAGGTCAACAAGAATACGTTCCGCACCAGAGTGGTATGGTAATCCTGTTCTGGAGGCCATGTTACTTGACCATGACGAACCTACGAACTAGAGGAAGCGATGATGAGCCCAGATTCCGTAAAAAGGCTTGAAGCCATGAAATCTGAGATGAGATCCATGTATTAGAACAAAATATGGACTTTGATTGAATTGCCCGTTGATCGGTGAGCCATTAAGAATAAATGGATTTTCAAGAGGAAGACGGACACTAATAGTAGTGTTACTATCTACAAAGCTCAAATTGTCGCAAAAGTTTTCGACGAGTTCAAGATATTGACTAGGATGAGATTTTCTCACTCGTAGCGATGCTTAAGTCTGTCCGAATCATGTTAACAATTGCCACATTTTATGAAATCTGGCAAATGGATGTCAAAATTGCATTCCTTAATGGATTTCTCAAAGAAGAGTTGTATATGATGCAACAAGAAGGTTTTGTCAATCCTAAAGGTGCTAACAAAGTGTGCAAGCTCCAGCGATCCATCTATGGACTGGTGCAAGCATCTCGGATTTGGAATATATACTTTGATAAAGTGATCAAAGCATATCGTTTTATACAGACTTGCGGTGAAGCATGTATTTACAAGAAAGTGAATGGGAGCACTACAACATTTCTGATAAGTATATGTGAATGACATATTGTTGATCTGAAATAACGTAAAATTTTCTAGAAAGCATAAAGGAGTGTTTGAAAAGAGTTTTTTCAAAGAAAGACCTCGATGAAGCTACTTACGTATTGAGCATCAAGATCTATAGAGATAGATCAAGACGCTTGATATATTTTCAATAAGTACATACCTTGACAAGATTTTGAAGTAGTTCAAAATGGAAAAGTCAAAGAAGGAGTTCTTGCCTGTGTTGCAAGGTGTGAAGTTGAGTAAAGACTCAAAACCCGACCATGGCAGAAAATAGAAAGAGAATGAAAAGTCATTCCCTGTGCCTCAATCATAGGTTCTATAAAGTATGCTATGTTGTGTACCAAACCTATTGTGTACCTCACCATAAGTTTGGCAAGAGGGTACAATAGTGATCCAGGAGTGGATCACTGGACAGCGGTCAAAGATATCCTTAGTGGAATAAGGAAATGTTTCTTGGTTATGGAGGTAACAAAGAGTTCGTCATAAAGAGTTACGTCGATGAAAGCTTTGACACCGATCTGGATGACTCTAAGTCTTGATCTAGATACATATCAAAAGTGGGAGAAATTAGCTAGAGTAGCTCCGTGCAAAGCATTGTAGACACGGAAAATTTGCAAAATACATATGGCTCTGAATGTGGCAAACCCGTTGACTAAATTTCTCTCACAAGCAAAACATGATCACTCACCGGGTGTTAATCACATAGCGATGTGAACTAGATTATTGACTCTAGTAAACCCTTTGGGTGTTAGTCACATGGAGATGTGAACTAACCACATAAAGATGTGAACTATTGGTGTTAAATCACATGACGATGTGAACTAGATTATTGACTCTAGTGCAAGTGGGAGACTGAAGGAAATATGCCCTAGAGGCAATAATAAACTTGTAATTTATATTTCCTTATATCATGATAAATGTTTATTATTCACGCTGGAATTGTATTAACCGGAAACTTAGTACATGTGTGAATACATAGACAAACAGAGTGTCCCTATTATGCCTCTACTTGACTAACTCGTTAATCAAAGATGGTTAAGTTTCCTAGCCATGGACATGTGTTGTCATTTGATGAATGCGATCACATCATTAGAGAATTATGTGATGGACAAGACCCGTCCATTAGCTTAGCATAATGATCGTTCAGTTTTATTGCTACTGCTTTCTTCATAACTTATAAATGTTCCTCTGACTATGAGATTATGCAAATCCCGAATACCGGAGGAACACCTTGTGTGCTATCAAACGTCACAACATAACTGGGTGATTATAAATATGCTCTACAGGTGTCTCCAATGGTGTTTGTTGAGTTGTCATAGATCGAAATTAGGATTTGTCACTCCGTGTATCGAAGAGGTATCTCTGGGCCCTCTCGGTAATGCACATCACTCTAAGCCTTGCAAGCATTGTGACTAATGAGTTAGTTGCGAGATAATGCATTACGGAACAAGTAAAGAGACTTGCTGGTAACGAAATTGAACTAGGTATGAGGATACCGACGATCGAATCTTGGGCAAGTAACATACCGATGACAAAGGGAACAACGTATATCGTTTTGCGGTTTGACCGATAAAGATCTTCGTAGAATATGTGGGAGCCAATATGAACATCCAGGTTCCGCTATTGGTTATTGACCGGAGATGTGGCTCGATCATGTCTACATAGTTCTCGAACCCATAGGGTCCACACGCTTAACGTTCGGTGACGATCGGTATTATGAGTTTATGTGTTTTGATGTACCGAAGATTGTTCGGAGTCTCGGATGAGATCGGGGACATGACGAGGAGTCTCGAAATGATCGAGACGCAAAGATTGATATATTGGAAGGCTATATTCGGACATCGGAAAGGTTCTGAGTGATTCGGGTATT
Source organism: Triticum dicoccoides (assembly GCF_002162155.2). Classification (NCBI taxonomy): domain Eukaryota; kingdom Viridiplantae; phylum Streptophyta; class Magnoliopsida; order Poales; family Poaceae; genus Triticum; species Triticum dicoccoides. The sequence goes on along the minus strand of NC_041392.1, from coordinate 464,279,478 downwards.
TTTCAGAGTACCGAAGTGTTACGGGAATTCTTATTGGGCCCTAATGGGGCATACGGGAAAGGAGAGAAAGGCCTGAAGGGTGGCTGCGCCCCTTCCCCATGGACTGGTCCAAATTGTACTAGGGAAAGGGGGCTCCTCCTTCCTTCCTTCTCCTTCTCCCTTCCCTTTTTCCTATTCCATGTGGGAGGTGGAATCCTACTAGGACTAGCGAGTCCTAGTAGGACTCCACACTTTGGGCGCGCCCTATGAGGGCCGGCCTCCTCCTCCCTCCATCCTTTATATACGTGGCCAGGGGCACCCCATAGACACACAAGTTGATCATTGATCTTTTAGCCGTGTGCGGTGCCCCCCTCCACCATAATCCACCTCGGTCATATCTTAGCAGTGCTTAGGCGAAGCCCTGTTCCGGTAGCAACATCATCACCGTCATCACGCCGTTGTCCTGACGAAACTCTCCCTCGAAGCTCTACTGGATCGTGAGTTCGCGGGACGTCACTGAGCTGAACATGTGCAGATCGCGGAGGTGTCGTACCTTCGGTGCTAGATCGATCAATCATGAAGACGTACGACTACATCAACCGCGTTGTCATAATGCTTCCGCTTACGGTCTACGAGGGTACGTAGACGATACTCTCCCCTCTCGTTGCTATGCATCACAAATGATCTTGCGTGTGCGTAGGATTTTTTTTTGAAATTAGTGCATTCCCCAACACCTCCTACACCTATCAAGCTGATTCAAGAGATTGTCCACGACCTTCAAATACCTGATGAGCAGCTTGCTGTGGAAAAGCTTATGGCTAATCCTAAAGAAGACAAGCCGGCTGGTGGAGATGATTAGTTGTTATATGTTATTATGGGTTTGCCATGCCCATATAGTGGCCTTGTCCTTTTTATCTTATATGTTGGCTTGTTATCATCCTTGTAACAATTTTGGTTGGGAACCTTTCTGTGTTTTGGGTCTGAACTTTCTGAAGTGCTATTATGTGGTGCTTCTCTGCTACCCTTCATTTCTGGTTTATTATGAGTACTTATAATTGCAAGAGCTGGAGTGTTTTGTGTTGGAATGTGAGGGGACTTAATTCTCCTACCAGGAAACGTGCTGTCGAACAAAACATTGATGAGAGCCATGTGTGGTAGCATGCTTTCAAGAGACCAAATGTGAGAATTTTGACATCAGAGAAATAAGGTCTTTCTGTCCTAAGCAGTTTGATACTTTTGCTTTTGCACCTTCCGTGGGTGCCTCGGGGGGGGGGGGATTCCTGTGCTCTGGACTTCATCTATTTTATTTGGCATGCTAGTGGAGGTACAACCTTATTATGCTATGGTTGTCCGTTTTACATCTAGGTAGAATAGTGAGCAGTGGTCTCTGGTGTCTGTTTATGGGCCTTGTCATGGTGAGGCGAGAGATAATTTTGTGTCATGGTTATATAGTCTAAATATCCTAGTTGATGATAACTGGTTGATCATTGGGGATTTTAACTTCATTAGATCCACTGAAAACAGAAATATGCTTGGGGGATATAAATGATATATTCATTTTTAATGAAATCATTGGGCACCTTGGCCTTCTTGAGTTACCTCTTAAGGGGAGATTTTTTACCTGGTCCAACATGCAGGACTCCCCTTTGTTCTAACAATTGGATTGGTTCTTCACATCCACAAATTGGATCACTGTTTACCCTATCACTATTGTGGGATTTCCGTGGCCACCTATGGGACCGGGTGGCCCCTTGTTGGTTCAGTAGAAGGACGACATGTTGCAGAAAGAGCATACCAGCGTACGGCAGCGGGGAAGAGAGAACACAAGTGATTTACCCATGTTCGGGCTGCCGCGAGGCGTAAGACCCTATTCCTGCTTTAGTGGATTGATGGAAGAATGAATGTGGTGGTGTCTAGTACACTTGCCCGGCAAGGGTTGCCTCGGGGGCGCAGCGACTATGTGTGTGTGGTGGCTTGGGGTTGTCAACTTTCCAACCTTCTAACCCCTCCTACGAGTTCCATGGGCCTCCTTTTATAGATTAAGGGGTCACCACAGTGGCAAAGTGGTCATTATCCACTAATATGATAGCAAATAGTGCTATCATACCTAACTCTATGGGCTGACAGGGTGCATTAAATGCGCCACTTAGTGTCACATCACTGGGCGCCCGGCAAGGCCTGCCGGGCTATCTTGCCAGCTCCGCACCTATTCTCTCTACACGTCGCAGGACGGGTGTCATCTGTAGGCTTCCCTGTAGGGAATGGCTGCCATGTGGCGAATGGCTGCCACTTAATCATCTTGCGACTTGACACCGCACTAATTGATGACGTGAGTCATGCTTGAGTGGTTGGTGGGGTGGTTCTGCCCTAGCGAGCCCCGGCAGGCTCTACCGGGGAGCCTCGGTTGCCTGCCTCTGGTGGTGGCCTCTCCCCTTGCCGAGCTCGCCTTCCCGGCAAGGGAGGCCCTTCTCTTGCCGATATCTTGCTCCTTAGGCTCAATCTTCGTCCTTCTTAGCTGCATGTTGGTTCTTCAATCTCTGACTTAAGCTGGTGCTTCAATATTGAGCTTGTGTCTGTGCATAGTTGGTCAACATACCCAGGGTTTGTTGCACCGACAGAAGCCCCGGGGCCTGCCCCGAACGCGCTGTTGAGCATCGTCGGGGTAGGGCCTAATAAGTGCACACGCAAAGGTCGCTGAAGGGGTTGTCCCCTTAAGTTTTCCATTGCTGCTTCATCAGCGTTGATTCTGGGCTAGCTTCCGGTTTTCCCGCGTGCGACATAAAGCTAATAGTGGTGGGGTCGCTCCAGTGATGGCCCGCAAATGACTTTAACGCACGGGGTAGAAACTGCCAATTTACTCTTCCCACAGTGCGCCCTTATCCTTAGCCACGTATGTTGCATGCATCGCGTGGAGTAGGTAGCAGAGGTGCGTGGCACAAGAGAGTACCTCGGGAAAGGCCCGCCCGTCTTGAATTGGCGGAGGAGGGTGGTGGTCACCCGTGGATGGAGTCGCTACCCTTCCTCATCCGGCCTATAAAATGGGGCGAGCGGAGGAGGGCGGAGTCATCCGTCTCTGTGGTTCTCCTCTCCTTATCTTTTTTTCTACCAGCGAAGCTGAAGAGAAGAACCTGGGGCCAGCCCCCAGGCTCCTTCTTGGGTGCTCCTTTTCTCTTCTTTTCCTCCTTTCGCCAAAGTTCCTAGAGGAGGGAAAACGAAATGAGGGGATCATGGGGCACTTATCTTTTTTCAATCTCAAACTTGTAGGCAATTGCCAAATTTTAATTAAAATAATGTAATATTTTCATCCATTTTTGTGCTCTGTAAAGCTTGTACTTGTATCTAGATGTCAATGAAATAAATAAACCTTGTCGGGAACCCATGCATGTATATGTCCATGCAGAGGTGCAGTGCCTCTTTACTATAATTAAACGTGTTTTCCCTAGAGGATATCCTGCCGTCGCCCTTTTCGTCTGCCTGAGAACCATGTCTGCTGGGGAACAGACCGAGGCGCCAGCCCCCCACCCACTCCCTTTTCACCAAGGGCCACTACGACCATCCAGGCCGAAGCAGGGTTCGAGCCAAGGATGGGATTACCCTAGTTTCAAGAGAGCGGTGAGGTTTCTCTATGCACAAGTGATAGCTTACATAACACTAATGGACAAGAGGTAAACTTATCTGTTTGGCTTGTCGGGGATTACTGTGCCGTGCAATCTTCTCGTCCCTTGTCGGAATCAAGTTCACGGCAGGAACCTGCAACTCCATGTAGATGAGAATTGTAAGTGCATCTAGTGCCCCTTAGTGATTTTGGTGTATTGAAGATTTATAGGTTAAGGGAATAATGCATTTGTGAGTGTACATAGGTCTATAAATCTATGATGAGTTTGATATTTCTCAAGAAAGTCGACCCCTAAAAATGAATGTCTTCAACTGAAGACTTTGAAAGTGAAGAAATTGGTGTGATCCTGAAGATTTGATATTCATGCGAGGAATATGTAGCTTGAAGACTTTGTTTTTGTAGTTTCATTTTTCTCTTTCTTGAGTCATAGGAAACACTGCACTGTTAAAGGGGGTCGAGCTAAATCTAAGGAAAAGTTTCCAAGTTGCTCATCTCAAAATCCTACACCTACCAATCCTTTCGAGTGAAGCCATTGGAAATCTCATATAGCTCAGTCATTTTCTTCAGTGACAGAGATGAAGATCTTTTGGTCTCTAAGGAATTTGTTCTGACTGAGGAGTTAGGAATTCGCTAGTGCAGATTGCCTACAAGTGAGGAACATGATAGCGTTGAGGAATTTGATAGCCAAATTTCCGACCGTTCCGTGCTTCGTGCCAGCTGTCCAAAATATCCACCCACCTAACGGTCATATCATTCAAGGGCATTTATGTGTTATCATGTTGGCTGCTCCTTACGCTATAAGTAGCCACCCCCTACAACCACTATCAGGTTGGTTGCTTCGCGAGAAACTGACACTTGTCATTGAGAGCATCCCATCCTCCGAGGACTTTGAGCGAAAATCATCAAGTGAGGAAAATCCCAAAAACCCAAACCGAACACCTACAAACCCAAAGTGATTGAGCATCACTAAAGAAATTGTTCCTGTGTGGAACCAATGCTTGTTACCTTTGAGGACTATGCATCCTCCAGACAGTTAGGCGTCATGGTCTAGAGCATCCAAGAGGAAATTGTGGATCGCCGAGTTACCAAGTCTGTGAAGGTTTGGAATTCACCTGAAGACTTGCCACGAGTGATTGGGCAAGGTCTGTGTGACCATAGCTCAAGGAGAATACGGTGCGGACTATGTGTCTGGGACTGTGTGTCCTCGGGTTTAAATACCTAGCCGCTCCAGCCAGACGTACGACTGTTACAGTAGTTGGAACTAGTCTACCAAATCATCGTCTTCACCAAGCTACTGGTTCTATTTCCTCAACTCTTTCATTTCCTCATTTCTGTGTAGAAGTACTTGATCGTTACTGTTTGAAGTCTTTGACTGAAGACTTTCCCAATTTCCTCAGTTCAATTTCTTCAGTCAGTTTGTCTTCAGCCTACTTATCCTATGTTTATGCTACTTGTACTCTGTGCTTGTTTTCATTTCATCATGATGACTGTGCTACTACTCTGCTATGCTTGCATCTGAGTACTTATTCCGCTGCTAAGTAGTTCGTTTCTTAGGAATTTCCTCACCCAGAAATTCCTCAATGATGAATTTGTAAAAATCGCCTATTCACCCCCTCTAGTCGATATAACGCACTTTCAATTGGCATCAGAGCAAGTTACTCCCTTGTTCTGTGTGATTTTGGTTTAACCGCCTGGAGTTTTAGTTATGTCGACTGCAGGTATGTTCAAGGTCTCTTCTGGGTGTCCTACCTTCGATGGGACGGACTACCCCTACTGGAAGAACAAGATGTGAATGCATCTTGAGGCAATTGATAATAATCTCTGGTACGTTGTGGAAAATGGCGTTCCCTCTGTCACTCCTACCATCAACGCTGCTGATGTGAAGAGATTCAAGCAACTCGACTCTCAAGCGAAGAACATTATATGTGGCCATCTGAGCAAAGGGCAGTATGGCAGAGTGAGTGCTTTGGAGACTGCTAAACTTATCTGGGATAGCTTGTCCAAGGTCAACGAAGGAGTCTCAACACAGCGTGACTCTCGAGTTGACGTTCTTCACAATCTCTTCAATCGCTTCAAAAGACTCGACAATGAAAATGTTCAGCAAACCTTTGATCGCCTCGCTAACATTTCAAATGAGCTTCAAGAACTTGGTTCCACTGACATCACCGACCATGAGGTGGTGAATAAATTTCTGAGATCACTTGATTCCTCATTTGTCACTCTGGCACTGATGATACAAGAACATGGAGACTACAAGTCACTTGATCCCGCTGACATCCTCGAGAGGCTAAATACTCATGAGTTCCAACTTGTTGAGAAGAGAGATCTCTATGGACCGAGCTATGGCAGATCATGTGCACTAAAGGCCAAGGCAGTCTTTGAATCTGAAGGTGAGGATTCTGGTAGCAGCCTTGGTGATCCAGAAGAACTGAGCCAGGAGCTAGCAATGCTCGTGAGGAAATTCCAGAAGTTCTCAAGACGTGGTCGCTTTGGTAAATCCTCAAGAAGTGATGACATGAGATCATATTCCTCATCTCGTGACTACAAGAAGAGAACTTGCCAGAAATGCAAGAAACCCGGTCACTACATCACTGATTGTCCTCAATGGGAGAAGGAATCAAAGAAGAAGAAATACAAGGATTACAGTTTTGATGACTCGAAGAAGAAGTAGAAATCTTCAAAGTCCTCATCATCAAAATCCTCAAAGTCTTCAACTCACAAGAAGAGTAGCTCCAAAAAGGCTCGGGCATATATTGGCAAGGAAATTGACTCTAAAGCTGAATCTGAGGAAAATGAGGAAGAGGAGGCATCTGTGGAGTCAGACTCTGGTGTGGCGAGCCTAGCCCTCGCTACTACGTTCGTCAGCAAGTCCATCTTCAACTCTGAGGAAAATGACCTCCCCATCACTGCTGACAACGGCGATGATGACTATGATCCCACCTATTACTTCATGGCAAAAGGTGCCAAGGATGATCAACCCAAATACACTGAGTGGCTCCTCGACAATGGATGTACAAATCACATGACTGGTGACAGGAACTTATTGATGGACACTGCTTTATCTCCATCACATCTAAAGCATATCACCTACACTGACAAAGGCAAAAGCAAGGCATTGGGTCTAGGTAAGGTTGCAATCTCAAAGGATCGACACATCGACAAATTCATGCTTGTTGAGTCCTTAGGGTTCAACCTGATGTCTGTTTCAATGCTTTGTGATCTTGATATGGTTGTTGTGTTTGGCAAGTATCGTTGTGTTGTGATCATGGAAGCTGACAATTCCAAAGTCTTCGAAGGCTTTAGGAGAGGAGATTTGTACATTGTTGATTTCTCTACAGGACCACAACCTGCTACATGTCTACTTGCAAAAGCTTCAAAAGGCTGGCTATGGCATCGACTACTTGGTCATGCTAGCATGAGGAACTTGCACACGCTCGCGAAGAAGAAGCATGTCATTGGCATCGAGGGTGTCAAATTCCTCAAGGATCATCTGTGTGGAGCTTGTGAAGCTGGAAAGATGACCAAGGCCAAGCATCCCTCAGATACCATCATGACTACCACTCGTCCATTTGAATTGCTTCACATGGATCTCTTTGGCCCCCTACTCATTATGCCACATTCACTAATGCTGCATCTTTATATGGCTTCATCATTGTTGATGACTATTCTCGTTACACATGGGTGCATATCATCATTTATAAAACTGAAGTGCAGGAAGTCTTCAAACGATTTTCCTCGAGGGCTTCAACCAACTTTGTTGTGAAGATCAAGCACATCAAAAGTGACAATGGGACTGAGTTCAATAATACTGGTCTTGATGACTATCTTGATGAACTTCGTATTACTCACGAGTTATCTGCTCCTTATACACCTCAGCAGAATGGCGTTGTGGAGCGCAAGAACAGAACTCTTGTTGAGATGGCTTGCACTATGCTTGATGAATACAGGACGCCTCCTCGCTTCTGGCCTGAGGCAATTGATACTACGTGCCACATCATCAACAGGGTATATCTTCACAAATTCTTCAGAAAGACCTCATATAAACTCCTCACTGACAAGAAACCCAATGTGAGTAATTTCAAAGTCTTTGGTGCTAAATGTTGGATTAGGGATCCTTGTCACAATTCTAAATTTGCACCGAAAGCGCATGAAGGTTTTATGCTTGGTTATGGAAAGGACTCGCACACCTACAGAGTATTCAACACCTATCACCACAATGTAGTTGAAACTTTAGATGTGCAGTTCGATGAGACTAATGGCTCGCAAAGAGAGCACCTACCTCCTGAGCTAGATGAAATGTCACCTGAGGAATCCATTAAGTTCAAGGCTACTGACACTGGTACAATGACGTGCTAAACAGACGGGTTTTAACCGCTTTCCGCGACGGAATTTGGAACCGTCACCAAGTGAGTGTGTGCGATAGGGTGTCCTTCCCACACGATCCAGAAATCATCGGGGATAGGCCCTCCTAGGACCCAGGCTGGGGCCATGTGCGATCGGGCGAGGCATCGAAACCCAATCATTTTCGTAGGTATGTACATCCCACACAGTAATCCGAGAAAATCATTTCCGTAGGTATGTACATCCCACACGGTGAATCCCAGAAAAACATTTCTGTAGGTATGTATATCACACACAGTCCATACAAGGAATTCGTTTTTGTTCTTATGTACATGCCACACAATCAATCCAGGGAAAACATTTCCATTCATATGTATATCACACACAGTTCTTTGTGTGGAAACGTTTGTGCAAGGTGGCCTAACGCAAAAAGTTCGCTGCCGGAAGCCATGTGTGATTGTTAGTTGATCAAACACGCCTACTTTCTAGAAACCATGCGAGTTGTTTGAGTTCATTGCCCACGGTGTTGTCTGAGTAACCGCTTGCAATAGAAAACCCCGATAAGCAAGGTAATTACCCTATTATTGATAATCCATGTACTAATAAAACTGATATTTCTTATAAAACACGCCAGATATTTTCATATCCGTATAAAAGCAAGCAGGATTTCATAATCGAATTACATCAGATAGCTTCGGCACTCAGTTGCGCCACTACACAATAGCACCAAGTTTCACATGCAGCATCAAAAACCTTTGGAAAGTAGCACCATACACGGTAAATAGACAGATGAATCTCATCTGGGAAACTGCAAAAGCGGAAGGCAAATATTGAGCCTTCAATGATGTTGAATGTCCTTGCAACTTTAGGCTAGTGGCTATGGAAAATTGCCCGCCAACCTTTGTCCTCTTCAGCAAGACTTCAATATTGTACTATGGGTGTTGAATGAATATCTTCCTCGCCTCTTGACCATGCAGGTGGTTTGAGAGGTAATCATCGGTGAACTTCTTTGAATAGTACTAAAAACAAAGCTATGCATAAATCGCTGTTGTAAATTTTGAAATGGCGCAAGGGGTAAAAACAAGGTAAAAGAGTTGGTACCATCCTATAGTTGGCTGATGTCTTCTTCATTGTGCAAACAAAGATTTGGTTGTTATTCGTCGCAAGTTTCTTCATCCTAACGATCTTTCTGAGTTTCTTGACTTGAATGATATTCATGGACATCACATTTCCCCATATGCCAAATGGGTCGAACAGTGGGTCTAAGCCTCTGACAGCAGGACCTACATGTGCAAGACCAAATTGTAAGAAACCTAAATATTAGAATTATTCCTGCAACTTAGCAATAATGTGCTATTAGCCAAAGGACCCTGCTTGAACAAACCTCGATGGTAAACCGCAGTGTCTCCCATTGTTTCCCTGCAACACACATAAGGAAGATGTTGATCAGGTTAACTGAGAGTTGACATACTATGAGTAGAATATGTAGTGAGTACAACCAAATTCGATTGGTGTCACATGCATAACAATACAAAATTGTACCCATAGCAAATGAAAATCAAATTGCAGAACTGAACCAAATATTTAAATGGACAACAGACCAAATGAACCAAAATAGTTAACTCAGCACGACATCGCAGAATAGAAACATGTACTAGAAGATAAGACAGTTAAAAAACAACGAATGCTTGAGAATAGTACTATGGAATGTAGCAATTGTTGGACCAAAGTGTTAACTGAACATTACATTTCAGAGAACCAAACTGTTAACTGAACATCAGATTGCATATTAACATTATAGAGGACAAATCACTAGAAGGCACTGGTGGTGGCCTTGAGAAAACATCACGAACTATATTTTAAAGTAGACAACCACGTGACGGTGTCGACGGTGGCCTCGAAGACGAGGTGCTCCTCCAAGCTCTGGCGGTCGACACGCATGACAGCCATAGCAACCTCGTTCGCGTGTGCGGCCGCATGCTACTCAGCTCCATGTTATACTCTGTGTAAAATGGTTGTGGGCGGCGCTTAATTGGAGGAGGGGGCAGTGATTTCGATGGAAGGTGTCGCTCCGTCGGTCGGGGCATGTGGGACGGGAAAGGAGGAGGATGGTGTGGGTGGGGTGTGTATTACCTGACCATATCGATGAGGCCACGCAGCAAGAAGAAGGGTCAGCAACGAGGAGACTGCGCAACAAGAAGAAGGGTCACCGGCGAGGAGGCGGCGCTGCAAGAAGAAGGGTCGCCGGCAAGGAGGCGGCACTGCAAGAAGAAGGGTAGTCGGCGAGGAGGCGGCGCTGCAAGAAGAAGGGTCGCCGGCGAGGAGGCGCTGCTGCCAGTAAGCAGCAGTGAAGGTTTGAACTTGGAAAGCAAGGAGGAACCGTGGAAATGTGGCTTTTCGTAGGAGGGAGGGGGCGGGTAGATAGATATCTCCATGGTGGCCAAAAAATTTCGCTCTGTGCCACGAGAAACTAGTGCGCAAGTGTGGTTCAAGCGCAGACGGTGGACTGTAAATGATGAAGCTTCTCACGTAAGCCAGACAAGACGGTGCGCCAAGATATTTTATATCGCATCCCACACAATTCTTTCTAGTAAAATGTTTGTGGTATACCTGATTTTTTCATTATGTTTTGATAGACAAAATGGTGTTACGGTGGGAAAGGATGGTGTTTGAATTGCTAGAACAACTAGTAAATGAGTGTCGTGTTTAAATTTGGAACTATTCCGAGTTCGTTTAGCATTTTTATGCATTAATTGAGTTTCTGGGCATTTAATGTGCATAATTCAAATTTGAACTACAAGCACATGCTCCAATGCACCAAAGTTTGCTGAAAATCGCATGTGTGTCTTTGGGTGAATTTATAGGTTCCATGCAAGAAATGGGAATAAAATTCAAACATCTGGGTGTCGTGACTCGACCGGAATGATTGAGAAACTTGGTTTTTTAATTCTTGTAAATCCAAAACATGGCTGAAAATCATGAAACTTGGCATGGTATCATGACATGGCACCAACATGCTGAAGTAAATTTTTTGGCCGAATTGGGACAAGCTTTGGTGTAATCTTCTTGTAAACCGGAGATTCCCTCAAGAAGGCTCTTGGCTCCGAGAGGGAACGTGTCACCTCCGTGTGCGAAACGACATACGTACACTGCCTTCTCCCGCCTTAGTTTTTTTACATAGGCAGATTAGACCAAATAGAAGTATCGTGCTAAATTTTGGAATTATTTCGGGTTCGTTTGGCCTTTTTATACATTAATTGAGTTTCTGGGCATTTAATGTGCATAATTCAAATTTGAACTAGAAGCACATGCTCCAGTGCACCCAAGTTGTTTGAAAAATCACATGTGTGTCCTTGGGTGAATTTGTAGGTCCCATGCAAGAGATGGGAGTGAAATTCAAACATTTGGGCGTCATGGCTCAGCCTGAAAGATTGAGAAACTTGGTTTTTTAATTCCTGTAAATCCAAAACAGACCTGAAAATCATGAAACTTGGCATGGTGTCATGACATGGCACCAACATGTTGCAGTAATTTTTTTGGCCGAATTGGGACAAGTTTTTGTGCAAGCTTCTTGCAAACCGGAGCTTCCCTCAAGAAGGCTCGTCATTCTGAGAGGGAACTGTCACCTCCGTGTGTGAGACGACATATGTACACTGCCTTCTCCCGCCTTAATTTTTTTACACTGACATATTAGACCAAAAAGAAGTATTGTGCTAAATTTTGGAATTATTCCGGGTTCGTTTGGCCTTTTTATACATTAATTGAGTTTCTACACATTTAAAGTGTGTACTTCAAATTTGAACTACAAGCACATGCCCCGGTGCCCAAAGTTGTTTGAAAAATCACAAGTGTGTCCTTGGGTGAATTTCTAGGTCCCATGCAAGAGATGAGAGTGAAATTCACACATCTGGGCGTAGTGGCTCGACCGGAAAGATGGAGAAACTTGGTTTTTTAATTCCTGTAAATCCAAAACACGCCTAAAAATCATGAAACTTGGCATGGTGTCATGACATGGCACCAACATGCTGTAATTTTTTCGGCCAAATTGGGACAAGCTTTGGTGTAAGTTTCTTGCAAACCGGAGCTTCCTTCAAGAAGCCTCGTCGTTCCGAGAGGGAACGTGCCACCTTCGTGTGCGAAACGACATACTTACACTGCCTTCTCCTTCCTTAGTTTTTTTACATAGGAATATTAGACCAAATAGAAGTACCGTGCTAAATTTTGGAATTATTCCGGTTCATTTGGCCTTTTTATACATAATGAAGTTTCTACGCATTTAATGTGTATAATTAAAATTTGAACTACAAGCACATGCTTCAGTGCACCAAAGTTGTTTGAAAAATCACATGTGTGTCCTTGGGTGAACGTCTAGGTCCCTTCAAGAGATGGGAGTGAAATTCAAACATCTAGGCATCGTGGCTCGGCCGGTAAGATTGAACTTGGTTTTTTAATTCCTGTAAATCTAAAACACGCATGAAAATCATGAAACTTCACATGGCACCAACATGCCGTGGTAATTTTTTGGCCGAATTGTGACAATCTTTGGTGTAAGTTTCGTGCAAACCGGAGCTTCCCTCAAGAAGGCTCGTCGTTCCGAGAGGGAACGTATCACCTCCATGTGCGAAACAACATACGTACACTGCCTTCTCCCGCCTTAGTTTTTTTACATAGGCAGATTAGACCAAATAGAAGTATCGTGCTAAATTTTGGAATTATTCCAGGTTCGTTTGGCATTTTTTATACATTAATTGAGTTTCTACGCATTTAATGTGCATACTTCAAATTTGAACTACAAGCACATGCTTCAGTGCACCAAAGTTGTTTGAAAAATCACATGTGTGTCCTTGGGTGAATGTCTAGGTCCCATGCAAGAGATAGGAGTGAAATTCAAACATCTGGGCATCGTGGCTCAGCCAGAAAGATTGAGAAACTTGGTTTTTTAATTCCTGTAAATCCAAAACACGCCTGAAAATCATGAAACTTGGCATGGTGTCATGACATGGCACCAACATGCTGCGGTAATTTTTCTGGCCGAATTGGGACAAGCTTTGGTGTAAACTTCTTGCAAACCGGAGCTTCCCTCAAGAAGGCTCGTGGTTCCGAGAGGGAACGTGTCACCTCCGTGTGCGAAACGGCATATGCACACTGCCTTCTCTCGCCTTAATTTTTTACGATTGCTGATTATACCAAATAAAAGCATCGTGCTAAATTTTGGAATTATTCCTGGTTCATTTGGCCTTTTTTATACATTAATTGAGTTTCTCGGCATTTAATGTGCATAATTCAAATTTGAACTACAACCACATGCTCTAGTGCACCAAAGTTGTTTGAAAAATCCCATGTGTGTCCTTGGCTGAATTTCTAGGTCCCATGCAAGAGATGGGAGTGAAATTCAAACATATGGGCATCGTGGCTCGGCCTGAAAGATTGAGAAACTTGGTTTTTTAATTCTTGTAAATCCAAACATGCCTGAAAATCATGAAACTTGGCATGGTGTCATGACATGGCACCAACATGATGTAGTAACTTTTTGGCCGAATTGGGACAAGATTTGGTGCAAGCTTCCTGCAAACCGGAGCTTCCCTCAAGAAGGCTGGTCGTTCCGAGAGGGAACTGTCAACTCCATGTGTGAAACGACATACGTACACTGCCTTCTCCCGCCTTAATTTTTTTACACTGGCAGATTAGACCAAATAGAAGTACCGTGCTAAATTTTGGAATTATTCCGGGTTCTTTTGGCCTTTTTTATACATTAATTGAGTTTCTACACATTTAATGTGTGTACTTCAAATTTGAACTACAAGCACATGCCCCGGTGCACCAAAGTTGTTTGAAAAATAACATGTGTGTCCTTGGGTGAATTTCTAGGTCCCATGCAAGATATGGGAGTGAAATTCAAACATGTGGGTGTCGTGGCTCGGCCGGAAAGATTGAGAAACTTGGTTTTTTAATTCCTGCAATTCCAAAACACGCCTGAAAATAATGAAACTTGGCATGGTGTCATGACATGGCACCAACATGTTGTGGTAATTTTTCTGTCCGATTTGTGAAGGCGCACACATTAACAATCTACAAAGTCATTTTGGAACAAGTGTTGTCACGTTTCAAATCGGAAACACAAGTATTATTGAAACTGTGGGTGTTCTACTTATCAATTACGTGCGTCCACGGATCCCCTTTTTTATTGGCTAGGATGTGCCATGTATGGTAGCTATTTGAGTACGGGAGGCGTGCGATTAGACCCCTGTGCATGCTCATAGGGAGGGGAGCCCTTTGACCGCTACCCGCCGTGCACCTCCCTCCCAACGTCTCCATTGATGGCGCCCGAGCACCTGTTCTACAGCATGGCTATATGTCTCACTAGACTAAGATTTAAGAGAGAAAAATGAAAATCTGACAACAAAGTTTTGCATGGATCTTGATGTAAGATCTGACGAACCTATATAGCATCGACTGCAACTTATAGCAAGCATGATGAATATATGGATGATGATAGTGGATAATAATTGTCTCACATATTTAGAAACATAATTTAAAAAAGCCACATGCGGCAACGCCCGAAATACACAAGGGCAAAAGAAGAAGGAAGACAACGACCTGGCTCGATGATCTCTACTTTCTTGATGCGTTGCAGTAGGCCGCGGGAACTAGTCTCTGCAGCGAGCGGTGATGAGGTCTTTCTTGTCCTCAAGATGCTGCTTGAGAGCATCCACGGATTCCTCCACCAGCCTTCTGCGCTCGACGCGCAGCATGGAATTCTTGTCCATAAGTTTCTTGACGATGAAGCTGGTCCTCTTCAACAAGGCAGTGGTCTGCTCCTGCTGCTCCGCACTTCCGACGATCTTCGCCCTCAGCAGGTCACGCTTGGCCCGGAGCTTCGCATTGCGCTCATTTAGTTGTCGGATGACGTCGGTAGACTATTCAAATGAGGCTTTTAGGTCATCCTACAACCTTGCCCACCTGAAGATTTGATCCATCTGCCTAAGGACAAGGGCACACATGCGCCTGTAAGAGTCCTTGCCTGCCCGCGAGACATTTTCCCATGCCGCCACCGTGTGGGAGGACATCTCTGCCGCATTTGCAGCATAGCGGGACATCTCTTCTGACCCTTCTTCATGCAAGTTGATCTTGTTTGGTTTTAATGAACACTTGAGATGCCTCCTCAACACTTGCCATCTTTGCAGCTTTGTCAGCCTTTGCTTTCTCTCTCTTTTCTTGTGCCTGCACACTTGTAGGTTGTTCTTCATTCATGACAACAGTGTTGTCCTCAAAATCTGGTCTCAAGGGTAGATGCTCCTTGTCCGAAAGATATGTGCCTGTTCCCATCTTGGAGTTGATGAGCACCTGAATATGTGGAGCATACCCACAAGATCTCTTCTGATCTGCATTTGTCCTCTTGATTGTTTCCACAATCAGGCTCACGAATTTAAACTTTTGGGCACATCAAACAGTTGCAGCCAGTTGATAGAATGGCCTCTGATCATCTTGTGATCTCCAGATTTTGGAAACAAAGTATGCCTCAGAGTGGTGTTGATGGTGGCCAATCCAGACAACAAATAGTGAACAGACCCAAGCTTATGAGTTTCCAATGCTTTGTCTGGAATCTCCTTATACATGTTGGCCATAGAGTTGTTGTCTTTCTTCTTCTTAGCATAGACATCCAAGTCATCTTCATGCTCTTTGGGGGGCATTAATCAATTTAGCCCACTCATTAACAGTTGATTGGTACCTTGTACCTTCAGACGTCCAAACAATTCTACCATCTGGATAGAAATGCGTTGTAGAATAGAATTGTATAATGATCTCATCATTCCACTTGATAATCTTATGTCCCACAAAGTCATCTACTCCACAAGATCAGAAACTTTCATGGACTCCTGGAAAATGGTCTTAATTCTCATCGATGTACTCGCAATCAGCGCACTTCATATCACACACAATGGGCTTCTTGTCAAGCAAGATGGTCTCATCCAAATCCTGATGCTCTTTGGTATGGAACCTGTAGTCCACAGTAGTACTTCTCCTTGCACCATATGGATCAGACTGTCTCCAAAGTCTGAGAACTGTAACCTTCCTGATGTTCATGTCTTCTGCCACTGGATGGCTATCATCATGATATGGAATCTTAGGTTTAAGCTTCCTAAGCACTTGGGCTTTAGAATCTTCTTCATCAATCTCAGGCACTGGGGCCTTGTTCTTCTTAGTAGCTGGAATATTTCTTGAACTTCTCTTGGGCTTTGAAATCTTTGAAGCTTGAGTAGAAGCTTTGGGGCAGTCTTGGGCTTTGAAGGGGTAGCCCTAGACTTGATGGCATCCCCCATCAGCTTTTGAGTCTTTGATGCTGGAGCAGTTTCCTCTTCCTCTTCTTCATCTTCGGCTGGATCTCTCATCATAGAGGATCTACCAATGACTCTGGCAGTGGTCTTCTTGACCCTCTCTTTCCTCTTCTTGCCCTCTCCAGCAGCCTCTTCAGTATTTGACTTGGAAGTTTCAACAGTTGAGGCCCTGACCTTTAAGGTTGGCACCCTCTTTGCAGGGGCCTTCTTGTGCATTCCAGGCCTAGTTGCAGCAGCAGCTCCATATTCCTTCTTCAACACTTTCTTCTTGGAGCTAACTTCTTCCTCAACAGCCACATAATCCTCATCCTCTGAGTCTGAGGTTCTCTTCTTCCTTGACCTTGTAGCTGCTTTGGGCAGATTGCTTGGGGTGCTCCTACTGCCATCATCATAGCTGCTAGAGGGACTAGTGCCCTCACTCAGGTTCTTCTTCTATTAAGACTTGTTTTGGCTATCACTCTGGTTAGACATACTGGCAAAGCAAACTAATTGCTGACCCTGTGAATGGATATAGATGAGGTAGAGTGGATGAGAATCACAAAGTGCAAAGGTTTTTCAAAACAAATGAGTCAAAAACTTAGCTTTAGTTTTCCAAAGAAAGCATTTCGGAGCTATTGATTTGTTAAACTCGGTGACACTGAAGCAACCTTTGGAATCTAAACTAGTGAAATTGGTCAGGCCGAGACACAGTTCGGTGACTCCGAGATTGCTAGGGTTTCACTGAGAGTTGAACTCGGTCGCACCGATTTGCAGCTTTTGGTCAGACCAAGAAATGCAAGTGCAATGGCCTAAGCCAAATTGGTGAGACCGATTTCCACAACTCGGTCGGTCCGAGATGAGTTTGGTGGAAACCTAACCCTAAATTTTCGAATCTAATCTAATCTATGGGATGTTCTGCTGGACAGGATGATCTCAAACGTGGCAAGAAACATGGCATTGGCCTTGTGCTTAGAATCAAAGGTAAAAATAATGCACAAAAGGTCGAACTCATACCCTAGTTTGGTGATGACCTCACTACGGAGGCAACGGCGGCGTTGAAATCCATTGACGGCAATGGAAACCAGCGGCGGGCGGTCACTGGCGACGAGAGGATGATCCGGAGACCCGAGGCGGTAGAGCAGGACACGCGCGGGATGAAGGGTTTTGGAGAAGTTTTCAAAATTCAACCCGTCGGTATATATATCCTGACATTGTCGGTGTGACCGAGTGGAACTACTCGGTGACACTGAGATGCAGAATCACAAGCGGTTACTACAACTCGGTGTGACCGAAAAGTTCCAATCGGTTGGACCAAGATTGAAAACCTAGATCAACTCAGTGAACTCGCTCAGACCGAAGAGGATAAATCGGTCATACCGAAATGCACATAGAGGTTTTGGAAGTTTAAGTCTATGACGAATCAGAGACTCCGAGTGCTCCTCACATAGAGTGTTCGAATCTGACTTGATCAAACTTTGTGATGTAGAATGAATAGAGTTTGAGACGAGAAAAGCATAGATAGCTAGAGGAAGTTCTTAGGCATTCTTGTCCATCCATTTGGCAAAAGAAAAGGAGCCAAACAATCAAAGCAACAAATGGATGTCCGCGAATGAGTAAAATATGCAATCAACATGCTCACACAATAAAATGGCAAATGAAATATGTGGCAAAGCATGCACAAACACTCTAGCATTTATCAAGCAATTGGCGATGACTAGGTCATCTATATATGAGTATATTGACTTAGGAGTCAAATGAGAACATTTGATCATAGGTCATACTCATTGTTTAAGCACAAGTGGGGTTACCACTTTTACATAAAGCATTGTTATGTTCACACCATTAGAGTTGCTTTAGCTCAACTCTTAGAGTAAATCTCCCCCTAGATGTGATATCCCCCCTCAGAGGTATGAACTAACCTTGGGTTTTGTCGATGATGACTTCATGTAGATGTTGAAGATGTGGATTCTCAATGTTGATGTAGATCATTCGGAGCAATCCATTTGAGCGAGTTGCACTTTCAATACCTACACGGCTTAGTCCCACAAGGAACAAACAAAGATATCCGTGGACATAGAATAAAGTTCATACATGATGATGTCCATGAAATCATTAGGTTACCTTGTCCCTTGTCTTACCACCAAGAGGGTTTGTAACTCCTTGAACTAGTGCAAGTTGTGGAAGTTGTTTGCACTTGTCCTCGCCAAGATGATATGAGTGAAGTATTTTGGTGGAGTTGATGACCCACAAGTATAGGGGATCTATCGTAGTCCTTTCGTTAAGTAAGAGTGTCGAACCCAACGAGGAGCAGAAGGAAATGATAAGCGGTTTTCAGCAAGGTATTCTCTGCAAGTACTGAAATAAGTGGTAACAGATAGTTTTGTGATAGGATAAATTGTAACGAGCAACAAGTAACAAAAGTAAATAAAGTGCAGCAAGATGGCCCAATCCTTTTTGTAGCAAAGGACAAGCCGGAACAAACTCTTATAATAGGATAAGCGCTCCCAAGGACACATGGGAATATCGTCAACCTAGTTTTCATCACATTCATATGATTCGCGTTTGATACTTTGATAATTTGATATGTGGGTGGACCAGTGCTTGGGTGATGTTCTTACTTGAACAAGCATCCCACTTATGATTAACCTCTATTGCAAGCATCCGCAACTACAACAAAAGTATTAAGGTAAACCTAACCATAGCATGAAACATGTGGATCCAAATCAGCCCCTTACGAAGCAACGCATAAACTAGGGCTTAAGCTTCTGTCACTCTACCAACCCATCATCTACTTATTACTTCCCAATGCCTTCCTCTAGGCCCGAATAATGGTGAAGTGTTATGTAGTCGACGTTCACATAACACCACTAGAGGCTAGACAACATACATCTTATCAAAATACCAAACGAATACCAAATTCACATGACTACTAATAGCAAGACTTCTCCCTTGTCCTCAGGAACAAAAGTAATTACTCACAAAGCATATTCATGTTCATAATCAGAGGGGTAATGATATACATATAGGATCTGAACATATGATCTTCCACCAAGTAAACCAATTAGCATCAACTACAAGGAGTAATCAACACTACTAGCAACCTACTAGCACCAATCCCGGACTTTGAGACAAGAATTGGATACAAGAGATGAACTAGGTTTTGGAGATGAGATGGTGCTGGTGAAGATGTTGATGGAGATTGCCCTCTCCCGATGAGAGGAGCGTTGGTGATGACGATGGTGATGATTTCCCCCTCCCGGAGGGAAGTATCCCCGGCAGAACAGCTCTGCCGGAGCTCTAGATTGGTTTTGCCAAGGTTCCGCCTCGTGGCGGCAGAGTCTCATCCCGAAAAGTTCCTTCCTATTTTTTTTCTCATCGAAAGACTTCATATAGGAGAATATGGACGTCAGAGAGCCACCAGGGGGCCCACGAGGTAGGGGCGCGCCCTGGGGGGGGCGCCCCCCACCCTCGTGAGCAGGGTGTGGGCCCCGTGGCCTTCATCTTTGGCGAGGATTTTTCTTTATTTATTTTAAGAAATTCCGTGGAGTTTCAGCACTTTTGGAGTTGCGCAGAATAGGTCTCTAATATTTGCTCCTTTTCCAGCCCAGAATTCCAGCTGCCGGCATTCTCCCCCCTTATGTAAACCTTATAAAATAAGAGAGAATAGCCATAAGTATTGTGACATAAAGTGAAATAATAGTCCATAATGCAATAAATATCGATATAAAAGCATGATGCAAAATGGACGTATTAGGAGTCACCCTAAAGAACTCTCTAGTTCTTCTTCTTCGGAATCCACATCATCTGGATGGGAATCCTTGGAGTTGTAGTTGTACTTGATGAAGTAGAACTTGGTGTAGTCTTGGGAACCCACTTTACCAAGGCCTTGGGAGCTTCTTCAAATGCATCAATCTCCTCTTTAAGCTTGTCCTTGCCCTTTTGCTTGTGGTCTTGTGGTGGAAGATCATCTTGAGTTTGTGTCCCTTGGAAAGAAGTAGGGTCATACTTCTCTTGTTGAGGAACAAACTTCGTCTTGGGATATTGATCTTCTTCCCACTCAACTCCATTGGCATTGAACTTTCGTTCAAAACCAACACCTTGATTCTTTCAGTGCCTTCCTTACTTGCGTATAATTTCCTCAAATTGCTTACTTCCGGCAAGGCTCTTGTGAACACATTTCTCTATAATTCCCTTCAATAAGCTATTTTCTTGCTCAAGTGTAACTTGGCTAAGAGAATCATTAGTGGAATCAAGATAACTACTAGAAGCAACAATGTTGGATTTAACATGATTATTGTTACTACTAGAAGAAGAATCTTTCTTACCCTTGTTGCTAGACTTTACTTGTGGCATGTAAGTAGACAAGAGTAAACTCTTGGCAATGTAAGAAGAACTTTTCTTGCGAAGATCATCATTGATTGCTTTTAAGAACCCATGCTCTTGCTCAAGGTTGAGCTTTTCAAAGCATAGCTTCTCATGAGTCTTTAGAAGTTCTCGATGATCTTCCAAGGTAGTTTCATGAGCTAACTTCAGAGTGTTTAGTTCTTTAGTTAGACACTCAATCTCCTTCTTATCATCATCATTCGTTTTATCTTGATTAGCATGATTAATATCAAGTTCATCATAGTTTTCATCACTAGAGTTGTCAACAAGTAAATCATCATCACCTAGCAAATTATCTTCATCACTATTGAAATCAACATACTCGGGGTGTGATACGTTTGGGCCTTTAGCCATGAAGCATCTTCCAATTCCTTCATTTGGTGAGTCAAATATGTCGTAGGAGTTGGTTGACACAAGTGCTAGACCGGCAACACCTTCATCTTGAGTATATTCGGAGTCAGAGTGATAACTTATCTCAGAGTGATTGTCGGAGTCGGAACCGGATACCCATTCACCAACATGATCTTTATGTCTTCATTTTGTATAGATCCTAGATGACTTGTCCTTCCTTTCTGAATCCTTGCTTCTGCGAGAGGTTCTTCATTCATAACGATCATCTCTACTCCTTCTCTCTCTTGGAGGTGAATCTTCTCTTCTACTTCTACTTTTGGGTGAATCTTCACTTCTTTTGTAGGGGGCGTACATTCATTTGAGTAGTGTTTGGGTCTTCCACAATTATTGCAATTTCGCTCACGACTAGAAGATCTTTTGTCTTTGTAGGACCTTGACTTGGAACTTCTTTCTTTGCTTCTACTCTTGTAGAACTTGTTGAGGTTCTTCACCATTACACTCAATTCTTCATTGAAGGCTTGTTTCTCACTTGATGATGTAGGAGCATCACATGAGGCTTTGTAAGCACCACTAGACTTGTTGTCAAGATCTTCCTTATCCTTGACCTTGAGTGACATCTCGTGAGCAACAATTCTTCCAATGACTTCCATTGGCTTGAGATCTTTGTAATTTGGCATCATTCGGATCAACGTGTACATGGTATCATATTTTCCATCCAAGGCTCTTAGGATCTTCTTTTGATGAATTTATTGGTCATCTCTTCACTTCCTAAGCCAGCAATCTCATTGGTGATGAGAGCAAGCCTAGAGTACATTTCAGTGACACCATCACCATCCTTCATTTTGAACTTGTCAAGTTGACTTTGAAGCACATCCAATTTGGATTCCTTGACGGAGTCGGTACCTTCGTGCATATCAATCAAAGTATCCCAAATTTCCTTTGCATTCTCAAGACGGCTGATACGTCTCCAACATATCTATAATTTTTGATTGCTCCATGCTATGTTATCTACTGTTTTGGACATTATTGGTCTTTATTATCCACTTTTATATTATTTTTGGGATTAACCTATTAATCGGAGGCCCAGCCCAGAATTGTTGTTTTTTGCCTGTTTTAGGGTTTCGAAGAAAAGGAATATCAAACGAAGTCCAAACGGAATGAAACCTTCAGGGACGTGATTTTCTAACCGAATACAACTCAGGAGACATGGACCC
>NC_041392.1:464197021-464257093 GCF_002162155.2 Triticum dicoccoides | reverse complement strand
ATGGGCCCCTTGTTGCTCCACCGACGTACTTCTTCCTCCTATATATAGCCACATTCCCCCAAATGATCAGATACGGAGCCAAAACCCTAATTCCACCGCCGTAACTTTCTGTATCCACGAGATCCCATCTTGGGGCATGTTCCGGAGCTCCATCGGAGGGGGCATTGATCATTGATGGCTTCTACATCAACACCATAGCCTCTCTGATGAAGTGTGAGTATTTTACTTCAGACCTACGGGTCCATAGTTACTAGCTAGATGGATTCTTCTCTCTTTTTGGGTCTCAATACAATGTTCTCCCCCTCCCTTGTGGAGATCTATTCGATGTAATCTTCTTTTTGCCGTGTGTTTGTTGAGATCAATGAATTGTGGGTTTATGATCAAGTCTATCTATGAATAATATTTGATTCTTATCTAAATTCTTTTATGTATGATTGGTTATCTTTGCAAGTCTCATCGAATTATCAGTTTGTTTTGGCCTACTAGATTGATCTTTCTAGCAATGGGAGAAGTGCTTAGCTTTGGGTTCAATCTTGCGGTGTCCTTTCCCGGTGACAGTAAGGGCAGCAAGGCACGTATTGTATTGTTGCCATCGAGGATAACAAGATGGGGTTTTCTTCATATTGCATGAGTCTATCCCTCTACATCATGTCATCTTGCTTAAGGCGTTACTCTGTTTTTAACTTAATACTCTACATGCATGCTGGATAGCGGTCGATGAGTGGATTAATAGTAGTAGATGCAGGCAGGAGTCGGTCTACTTGTCTCGGACGTGATGCCTATATACATGATCGTGTTGGGGAACGTAGTAATTTCAAAAAAATTCCTACGCACACGCAAGATCATGGTGATGCATAGCAATGAGAGGGGAGAGTGTTGTCTACGTACCCTCGTAGACCGGAAGCGGAAGCGTTAGCACAACGCGGTTGATGTAGTCGCACGTCTTCACGGCCCGACCGATCAAGCACCAAAACTACGGCACCTCCGAGTTCTAGCACACGTTCAGCTTGATGATGATCCCAGGACTTCGATCCAGCAAAGTGTCGAGGAAAAGTTCCAGCAGCACGACGGCGTGGTGACGATCTTGATGTTCTACCGTCGCAGGGCTTCGCCTAAGCACCGCTACAATATTATTGAGGATTATGGTGGAGGGGGGCACCGCACACGGCTAAGAGAACGATCACGAAGATCAACTTGTGTGTCTAGAGGTGCCCCCCTACCCCGGTATATAAAGGAGCAAGGGGGAGAGGCCGGCCGGCCCTTGGGGTGCGCCAAGGAGGGGGGAATCC
Organism: Triticum dicoccoides; assembly: GCF_002162155.2. NCBI lineage: Eukaryota > Viridiplantae > Streptophyta > Magnoliopsida > Poales > Poaceae > Triticum > Triticum dicoccoides. Next base: position 464,255,804 of record NC_041392.1, on the reverse strand, counting down.
TCCTCCTAGTAGGAGTAGGACTCCCCTTTCCTAGTCCAACTAGGAAGAGAGAAGGGGGAAGGAAAGAGAGGGAGAGGGAGAGGGAAAGAGGGGCCGCGCCCCCCTCCCCTAGTCCAATTCGGACTCCCCATGGGAGGGGGCGCGCCACCTCCTGGGCTGCTGCCCTCTCTCTCTCCTCAGGCCCACTAAGGCCCAATACTTCCCCGGGGGGTTCCAGTAACCCTTCCGGCACTCCGGTTTTCTCTGAAATCACCCGAAACACTTCCGGTGTCTGAATATAGCCGTCAAATATATCAATCTTTATGTCTTGACCATTTCGAGACTCCTCGTCATGTCCGTGATCATATCCGAGACTCCGAACAATCTTCGGTACATCAAAATATATAAACTCATAATGAAACTGTCATCGTAACGCTAAGCGTGCGGACCCTACGGGTTCGAGAATAATGTAGACATGACCGAGACACGTCTCCGGTCAATAACCAATAGCAGAACCTGGATGCTCATATTGGCTCCTACATATTCTACAAAGATCTTTTATCGGTCAAACCGCATAACAACATACGTTGTTCCCTTTGTCATCGGTATGTTACTTGCCCGAGATTTGATCGTCGGTATCTCAATACCTAGTTCAATATCGTTACCGGCAAGTCTCTTTACTCATTCCGTAATATATCATCCTGCAACTAACTCATTAGTTGCAATGCTTGCAAGGCTTAAGTGATGTGCATTACCGAGAGGGCCCAGAGATACCTCTCCGACAATCGGAGTGACAAATCCTAATCTCGAAATACGCCAACCCAACATGTACCTTCGGAGACACCTATAGAGCACCTTTATAATCACCCAGTTACGTTGTGATGTTTGGTGGCACACAAAGTGTTCCTCCGGTAAACGGGAGTTGCATAATCTCATAGTCATAGGAACATGTATAAGTCATGAAGAAAGCAATAGCAACAAACTAAACGATCAAGTGCTATGCTAGAAGGTGTACCCAACATTTTCTTTTTGCAGTAGAAGCACTTAGTCTCAAGCTTAGGACCAGACTTGGGCTTCTTCACTTGAGCAACAACTTGCTTGCCGTTCTTCTTGAAGTTCCCCTTCTTCCCTTTGCCCTTTTCTTGAAACTAGTGGTCTTGTCTACCATCAACACTTGATATTTTTCTTGGTTTCTACTTTCGTTGATTTTAGCATTACGAAGAGCTTGGGAATCGTTTCCGTTATCCCTTGCATATCATAGTTCATCACGAAGTTCTACTAACTTGGTGATGGTGACTAGAGAATTCTGTCAATCACTATTTTATCTGGAAGATTAACTCCCACTTGATTCAAGCGATTGTAGTACCCAGACAATCTGAGCACATGCTCACTGCTTGAGCTATTCTCCTCCATCTTTTAGCTACATAACTTGTTGGAGACTTCATATCTCTCAACTCGGGTATTTGCTTGAAATATTAACTTCAACTCCTGGAACATCTCATATGGTCCATGACGTTCAAAACGTCTTTGAAGTCCCGATTCTAAGCTGTTTAAGCTTGGTGCACTAAACTATCAAGTAGTCATCATATTGAGCTAGCAAAATGTTCATAACATCTGCATCTGCTCCTGCAATAGGTTTGTCACCTAGTGGTGCATCAAAGACATAATTCTTCTATGCAGCAATGAGGATAAACCTCAGATCACGGATCCAATCCGCATCATTGCTACTAACATCTTTCAACTTAGTTTTCTCTAGGAACATATAAAAATTAAATGGGGAGTAACACCGCGAGCTATTGATCTACAACATAGATATGCTAATACTACCAGGACTAAGTTCATGATAAATTAAAGTTCAATTAATCATATTACTTAAGAACTCCCACTTAGATAGACATCCCTCTAGTCCTCTAAGTGATCACGTGATCCAAATCAACTAAACCATGTCCGATCATCACGTGAGATGGAGTTCAATGGTGAACATCACTATGTTGATCATATCTACTATATGATTCACGCTCGACCTTTCGGTCTCCGTGTTCCGAGGCCATATCTGTTATATGCTAGGCTCGTCAAGTTTAACCTAAGTATTCCGCGTGTGCAACTGTTTTGCACCCGTTGTATTTGAATGTAGAGCCTATCACACCCGATCATCATGTGGTGTCTCAGCACGAAGAACTTTCGCAACGGTGCATACTCAGGGATAACACTTGTACCTTGATAATTAGTGAGAGATCATCTTATAAAGCTACTGTCGAACTAAGCAAAATAAGATGTATAAAAGATAAACATCACATGCAATCAAAATATGTGACATGATATGGCCATCATCATCTTGTGCCTTTGATCTCCATCTCCAAAGCATCGTCATGATCTCCATCATCACCGGCATGACACCATGATCTCCATCATCTTGATCTATATCAATGTGTCGTCACATGGTCGTCTCGCCAACAATTGCTCTTGCAACTATTGCTATCGCATAGCGATAAAGTAAAGCAATTATTTGATGCTTGCATCTTATGCAATAGAGAGATAACCATAAGGCTTTTGCCATTTGCCAATAACTTCAACAAAACATGATCATCTCATACAACAACTTATATCTCATCACGTCTTGACCATATCACATCACAACATGCCCTGCAAAAACAAGTTAGACGTCCTCTACTTTGTTGTTGCAAGTTTTACGTGGCTGCTACGGGCTTAGCAAGAACCGTTCTTACCTACGCATCAAAACCACAACGATAGTTTGTCAAGTTGGTGTTGTTTTAACCTTCGCAAGGACCGGGCGTAGCCACACTCGGTTCAACTAAAGTTGGAGAAACTGACACCCGCCAGCCACCTGTGTGCAAAGCACGTCGGTAGAACCAGTCTCGCGTAAGCGTACGCGTAATGTCGGCCCGGGCCGCTTCATCCAACAATACCGCCGAACCAAAGTGTGACATGCTGGTAAGTAGTATGAATTATATCGCCCACAACTCACTTGTGTTCTACTCGTGCATAACATCAACGCATAAAACCTAGGCTCGGATGCCACTGTTGGAGAATGTAGTAATTTCAAAAATTTCCTATGCACACGCAAGATCATGGTGATGCATAGCAACGAGAGGGGAGAGTGTTGTCTACGTACCCTCTAGACCGGAAGCGGAAGCGTTAGCACAACGCGGTTGATGTAGTCGTACACCTTCACGGCCCGACCGATCAAGCACCAAAACTACGGCACCTCCAAGTTCTAGCACACATTCAGCTCGATGACGATCCCCTGACTCCGATCCAGCCAGGTGTCGGGGAAGAGTTCCGTCAGCACGACGACAAGGTGACGATCTTGATGTTCTACCATCGCAGGGCTTCGCCTAAGCACCGCTACAATATTATCGAGGATTATGGTGGAGGGGGGCACCGCACACGGCTAAGAGAACGATCACGAAGATCAACTTATGTGTCTAGAGGTGCCCCCCTACCCCTGTATATAAAGGAGCAAGGGGGAGAGGCCGGCCGGCCCTTGGGGCGCGCCAAGGAGGGGGGAGTCCTCCTCCTAGTAGGAGTACGACTCCCCTTTCCTAGTCCAACAAGGAAGAGAGAAGGGGGAAGGAAAGAGAGGGAGAGGGAGAGGGAAAGAGGGGCCGCGGCCCCCTCCCCTAGTCCAATTCGGACTCCCCATGGGAGGGGGTGCGCCACCTCCTGGGCTGCTGCCCTCTCTCTCCCCTCAGGCCCACTAAGGCCCAATACTTCCCCGGGGGTTCCGGTAACCATTCCGGCACTCTGGTTTCCTCCGAAATCACCCGAAACACTTCCGGTGTCCGAATATAGCCGTCCAATATATCGATCTTTATGTCTCGACCATTTCGAGACTCATTGTCATGTCCGTGATCATATCCGAGACTCCGAACAATCTGCGGTACATCAAAATATATAAACTCATAATGAAACTGTCATCATAACGTTAAGCGTGCGGACCCTACGGGTTCGAGAATAATGTAGACATGACCGAGACACGTCTCCAGTCAATAACCAATAGCGGAACCTGGATGCTCATATTCGCTCCTACATATTCTATGAAGATCTTTTATCGGTCAAACCGCATAAGAACATACGTTGTTCCCTTTGTCATCAGTATGTTACTTGCCCAAGATTTGATCGTCGGTATCTCAATACCTAGTTCAATCTCGTTACCGGCAAGTCTCTTTACTCGTGCCTTAATACATCATCCTGCAACTAACTCCTTAGTTGCAATGCTTGCAAGGCTTAAGTGATGTGCATTACCGAGAGGGCCCAGAGATACCTCTCCGACAATCGGAGTGGCAAATCCTAATCTCGAAATACGCCAACCCAACAACTACCTTTGGAGACACCTGTAGAGCACCTTTATAATCACCCAGTTACGTTATTACGTTTGGTGGCACACAAAGTGTTCCTCCGGTAAATGGGAGTTGCATAATCTCATAGTCATAGGAACATGTATAAGTCATGAAGAAAGCAATAGCAACAAACTAAACGATCAAGTACTATGCTAACGGAATGGGTCAAGTCAATCACATCTTTTTCCTAATGATGTAATCCCGTTAATCAAATGACAACTCATGTCTATGGTTAGGAAACATAACCATCTTTGATCAACGAGCTAGTCAAGTAGAGGCATACTAGTGACACTCTGTTTGTCTATGTATTCACACATGTACTATGTTTCCGTTTAATACAATTCTGGCATGAATAGCAAACATTTATCATGATATAAGGAAATAAATAATAGCTTTATTATTGCCTCTAGGGCATATTTCCTTCAGATCGTACCTAGATATTCTCATAACTATGCTCAATTCTGTCAACTGCTCAACAGTAATTTGTTCACTCACCGTAGAATACTTATGCTCTCGAGAGAAGCCACTAGTGAAACCTATGGCCCCCGGGTCTATCTTTATCATATCAATCTCCTAATACTTAGTTATTTACTTTGTTATTTACTTTGCCTTTATTTTACTTTGCATCTTTATCATAAAAATACCAAAAATATCATCTCTATCATATCTATCAGATCTCACTCTCGTAAGTGGCCCTATAGGGATTGACAACCCCTATTTGCGTTGGTTGCGAGGATTTATTTGTTTGTGCAGGTACGAGGGACTTGCGTGTAGCCTCCTACTGGATTGATACCTTGGTTCTCAAAAACTGAGGGAAATACTTAAGCTACTTTGCTGCATCATCCCTTCCTCTTCGGGGAAAACCAACACAGTGCTAAAAGAGGTAGCAAGAAGTATTTCTAGCACCGTTGCCGGGGAGGTCTACGCAAAAGTCAACTTACCAAGTACCCATCACATACCCTTATCTCCCGCATTACATTATTTGCCATTTTCCTCTCGTTTTCCTCTCCCCCCCCCCAATTCACCCTTGCCGTTTTATTCGCCCTCTCTCTCTCTATCCTCCCTCTCTATTTGCCCTTTTTGTCCTCTTGCTTTTTGTTTGCTTGTGTGTTAGTTTGCTTGCTTGTCTTTATGGCTAGTTCTTTACGCTCTGCCTCTATGTCTGAAATTGGGGATACTATTGTCAATAATAATTTTGATGCTCCTACTAAAGAACCCACTATCTCACATATAAAAAGATTCCGTGTTGGTAGTGGTAATATTATTGGAAAAGGAGTTATTGAATATTTATTTACTTGTGTCGGTGCTTTACCTTCTATGGGTAGTTCTATTCTTCATAGAACTAGTAGTCTTGCGGACTCTACTGCCATGCTTGTAGTTGAACTTAAGAGACAATTCATGCACATGCATCCTTCTATACAAAGGATTTTCCTAGAATTTTCTAATATTGAGCATTCTTCTGTTAAGCGTGCCGTTACTATCTTTTTGGCTCATGAGTTTCGATTCATAATAAGAGACGCCAAAAAAATCTTTGCGCATTATAGGGTGGACGATTGTCGTCCTCCCATAGATACTATCCTCTTTGATCAAGAAGAAATAATGCGTTTTCAATCTTTAGACTATGTTGCTTTCAATGAAATCATAGAAAAAGGGTTCCTACCAATGTTTTAGTTGACAAAATTTCTGAACTTAATGATGATTTGGCTATTCGAGATAATGAATTGGGATATTCTCTTGAATATAGGCTCACAAAGTTCTGTCAAAAGAATGCTTATAATGATGAATTGGTTGTGCAATATGAAGGACCAAAGGAGGAACCTATACCTCCCAAGGTTGATCTTGGAGACTTTTGTCCCAACAAATTTAGCCCTTTTGATTACTTTTGCTTGCCTCAAAGAAAACTTGCTGCTTAACGTAGAGAATATGAAATGAGTTCTAACAATCTATCTTATTATTATGGCAATACCTAGATCTATTCTTGCTTGTTATGCCTAGCTAGGGGCGTTAAACGATAGCGCTTGTTGGGAGGCAACCCAATTTTCTTTTTATTCCTTTATTTTTGATTCTACATAGTAATAAATAAATTATTTAGCTTCTGTTTTGGTTTTGTTTTTTGTGTTTAATTAGTGTTTGTGCCAAGTAGAACCTTTGGGAAGACTTGGGAGAAGTCTTGTTGATCATGCTGTAAAAAACAGAAACTTTAGCGCTCACGAGAATTGCTTCCATTTTTATTTGGAGAGTGCTATTTAGTTAATTCGTTTTGCATATGATTAATAGATAAATTACTCACGTCCAGAAATTTATTTTAGAATTTTTGGAGTTCCAGATCTTGCGCTAGCTACAGATTACTATAGACTGTTCTGTTTTTGACAGATTCTGTTTTTCGTGTGTTGTTTGCTTATTTTGATGAATCTATGGCTAGTAAATTAGTTTATAAACCATAGAGAAGTTTGAATACAGTAGGTATAACACCCATATAAATAAAGAATGAGTTCATTACAGTACCTTGAAGTGGTCTTTTGTTTTCTTTCGCTAACGGAGCTCACGAGATTTTTCTACTTTAAGTTTTGTGTTGTGAAGTTTTCAAGTTTTGGGTCAAGATTTGATGGATTATGGAACAAGGAGTGGCAAGAGCCTAAGATTGGGGATTCCCATGGCACCCCCAAGATAATCTAAGGACACCTAAAAGCCAAAGCTTGGGGATGCCCCGGAAGGCATCCCCTCTTTCGTCTACTTCTCTCGGTAACTTTACTTGGAGCTATATTTTTATTTACCACATGATATGTGTTTTGCTTGGAGAGTCTTGTATGATTTGAGTCTTTGCTTATTAGTTTACCACAATCATCCTTGTTGTACACACCTTTTGAGAGATCCATATATGATATGTAATTTGTTAGAATACTCTATGTGCTTCGCTTATATCTTTTGAGTTATATAATTTTACTGTAGTGCTTCACTTATATCTTTTAGAGCACGGTGGTGGATTTGTTTTATAGAAACTATTGATATATCATTCTTCACTTAGATTATTTTGAGATTCTTAAATAGCATGGTAATTTGCTTAAAATCCTAATATTCTTGGTATGCAAGATTAATAATAAAAATTCTCTTATGAGTGTGTTGAATACTATGATAAGTTTGATACTTGATAATTGTTTTGAGACATGGAGATGGTGATATTAAAGTCATGCTAGTTGAGTAGTTGTGAATTTGAGAAATACTTGTGTTGAAGCTTGTGATTCCCGTAGCATGCACGTGTGGTGAACCATTATGTGATGAAGTCGGAGCATGATTTATTTATTGATTGTCTTCCTTATGAGTGGCGGTCGGGGACGAGCGATGGTCTTTTCCTACCAATCTATCCCCCTAGGAGCTTGCGCGTAATACTTTGCTTTGATAACTTGTAGATTTTTGCAATAAGTATATGAGTTCTTTATGACTAATGTTGAGTCCATGGATTACACGCACTCTCACCCTTCCACCTTTGCCAACCTCTCTAATACCGCACACCTTTCGCCGGTATCATACACCTACCATATACCTTTCTCAAAACAGCCACCATACCTACCTATTATGGCATTTCCATAGCCATTCCGAGATATATTGCCATGCAACTTTCCACCGTTCCATTTATGACACACTCCATCATTGTCATATTGCTTAGCATGATCATGTAGTTGACATATTATTCGTGGCAAAGCCACCGTTGATGATTCTTTCATACTTGTCACTCATGCATCATCGCATATCCTGATACACCACCGGAGGCATTCATATAGAGTCATATCTTGTTCTAAGTATCGAGTTGTAATTATTGAGTTGTAAGAAAAATAAAAGTGTGATGATCATCATTATTAGAGCATTGTCCCAAGTGAGGAAAGGATGATGGAGACTATGATTCCCCCACAAGTCGGGATGAGACTCCGGACGAAAAATAAAAGAAAAGAGAGAAATAAAAGAGGCCCAAAAAAAGAGAAAAGGCCCAAATAAAAAAATAAAAATGAGAGAAAAAGAGAGAAAGGACAATGTTACTATCCTTTTACCACACTTGTGCTTCAAAGTAGCACCATGATGTTCATAGTAGAGAGTCTCTCATGTTATCACTTTCATATACTAGTGGGAATTTTTCATTATAGAACTCTTGTATATTCCAATGATGGGCTTCCTCAAAATTGCCCTAGGTCTTCATGAGCAAGCAAGTTGGATGCACACCCACTTAGTTTCGTTTTGAGCTTTCATATACTTATAGCTCTAGTGCATCCGTTGCATGGCAATCCCTACTCACTCACATTAATATCTATTGATGGGCATTTCCATAGCCCGTTGATACGCCTAGTTGATGTGAGACTATCTTCCCCTTTTTGTCTTCTCCACAACCACCACTCTATTCCACGTATAGTGCTATATCCATGGCTCACGCTCTTGTATTGCGTGAAGATTGAAAAAGTTTTGAGAATGTCAAAAATATGAAACAATTGCTTGGCTTTTCATCGGGGTTGTGCATGATTTAAATATTTTGTGTGGTGAAGATAGAGCATAGCCAGACTATATGATTTTGTAGGGATAACTTTCTTTAGCCATGTTATTTTGAGAAGACATTATTGCTTTGTTAGTATGCTTGAAGTATTATTATTTTATATGTCAATATGAACTTTTGTCTTGAATCGATATTCATACCACAATTAAGAAGAATTACATTAAAATTATGCCAAGTAGCACTCCGCATCAAAAATTCTGTTTTTATCATTTACCTACTCGAGGACGAGCAGGAATTAAGCTTGGGGATGCTTGATACGTCTCCAACGTATCTATAATTTTTGATTGCTCGATGATATATTATCTACTATTTTGGACATTATTGGGCTTTATTATCCACTTTTATATTATTTTTGGGACTAACCTATTAACCGGAGGCCCAGCCCAGAATTGATGTTTTTTGCCTATTTTAGGGTTTCGAAGAAAAGGAATATCAAATGGAGTCCAAACGGAATGAAACCTTCGGGAACGTGATTTTCTCACCGAATACAACTCAGGACACTTGGACCCTACGTCAAGCCAACTAATAGGAGGCCACGAGGTAGGGGGCGCGCCTCCCCCCCACGCGCGCCCTCCACCCTCGTGGGCCCCCTATTGCTGCACCGACGTACTTCTTCCTCCTATATATACCCACGTACCCCCAAACGATCAGATATGGAGCCAAAACCCTAATTCCACCGCCGTAACTTTCTGTATCCATGAGATCCCATCTTGGGGCCTGTTCTAGAGCTCCGCCGGAGGGGGCATCGATCACGGAGGGCTTCTACATCAACATCATAGCCTCTCCGATGAAGTGTGAGTAGTTTACTTCAGACCTACGGGTCCATAGTTAGTAGCTATATGGCTTCTTCTCTCTTTTTGGATCTCAATACAATGTTCTCCCCCCCTCTTGTGGAGATCTTCGATGTAATCTTCTTTTTGCGGTGTGTTTGTTGAGACCGATGAATTGTGGGTTTATGATCAAGTCTATCTATGAATAATATTTGAATCTTCTCTGAATTCTTTTATGTATGATTGGTTATCTTTGCAAGTCTCTTCGAATTATCAGTTTGGTTTGGCCTACTAGATTGATCTTTCTTGCAATGAGAGAAGTGCTTAGCTTTGGGTTCAATCTTGCGGTGTCCTTTCCCGATAACAGTAAGGGCAGCAAGGCACGTATTGTATTGTTGCCATCGAGGATAACAAGGTGGGGTTTTCTTCATATTGCATGAGTCTATCCCTCTACAGCATGTCATCTTGCTTAAGGAGTTACTCTGTTTTTAACTTAATACTCTAGATGCATGTTGGATAGCGGTTGATGAGTGGAGTAATAGTAGTAGATCCTGGCAGGAGTCGGTCTACTTGTCTCAGACGTGATGCCTACATACATGATGATACCTAGATATTCTCATAACTATGCTCAATTTTGTCAATTGCTCAACAGTAATTTGTTCACCCACCGTACAATACTTATGCTCTCGAGAGAAGCCACTAGTGAAACATATGGCCCCTGGGTCTATCTTTATCATATCAATCTCCTACTACTTAGTTATTTACTTTGCTATTTACTTTGCCTTTATTTTAGTTTGCATCTTTATCATAAAAATACCCAAAATATTATCTTTATCATATCTATCAGATCTCACTCTCGTAAGTGGCCCTATAGGGATTGACAACTCCTATTTGCGTTGGTTGCAAGGATTTATTTGTTTGTGCCGGTACGACGGACTTGCATGTAGCCTCCTACTGGATTGATACCTTGGTTCTCAAAAACTGAGAGAAATACTTACGCTACTTTGCTGCATCATCCCTTCCTCTTCGGGGAAAACCAACGCAGTGCTAAAAGAGGTAGCAACGGCTGATTTTGTTGAATTCTTCGGGGCAAAATCCGTTAAAGAGGATATCGCAAGCTTGAGCGTTTATTGCAGCATCTTCAACTCTTCCGCGTTAGCTTCACGGTTTGGTTCTCTCCCATCAAATAATTCACCTTGCAAGCCAATACACACAATAGCCCAAACGGCGGGGTTATGTCCAAGAATATGCATTTTCATCTTATGCTTCCAACTAGCAAAATTAGTACCATCAAAGTAAGGACCTCTATGGTGATAATTTCCCTCGCTAGACGCCATACTCTCCTAGGTTGTGAAACCAAGGCTACGATCACCAAATCAATGGAAATCAAGGCAAATGCAAACCAAAGCTCTGATACCACTTGTAGGATCGAAAGTATGTCTAGAGGGAGGGTGATTAGACTACTTGACCAAATAAAAATTTATCATTTTCCCAATTTTAAGTCTTGGCAGATTTTAGCAACTTAGCACAAGTCAAGTAATCAACCTACACATGCAAGTCTAAAGAGTATAGCAGCGGAATGTAAAACATTGCACATGAAGGTAAAGGGAGGAGTTTGGAGGGAGAAAACGCAATGTAGACATAGAGATTTTTGGTGTCGTTCCAATAGGTGGTGCTATCGTACATCCACATTGATGGAGACTTCAACCCACGAAGGGTAACGGTTACGCGAGTCCACAGAGGGCTCCACCCACGAAGGATCCACGAAGAAGCAACCTTGTCTATCCCACCATGGCCATCGCCCACGAAGGACTTGCCTTACTTGGGTAGATCTTAACAAAGTAGGCGATCTCCTTACTCGTACAAACTCCCTAGTTCTACTCCACAATCTTGTCGGAGGCTCCCAAGTGACACCTAACCAATCTAGGAGACACCACTCTCCAAAAGATAATAGATGGTGTGTTCATGATGAGCTCCTTGCTCTTGTGCTTCAAATGGTAGTCTCCCCAACACTCAACTCTCTATCATAGATTTGGATTTGATGGAAAGATGATTTGAGTGGAAAGCAACTTGGGGAAGGCTAGAGATCAAGATTCTTGTGGTTGGAATGGAATATCTTGGTCTCAACACATGAGTAGGTGGTTCTCTCTCAAAAAATGTATGCTGGAAATGTAGGCATGTTCTCATAGCTCTCTCCACGAATGGAGGTTGGGTGGAGGGGTATATATAGCCTCCACACAAAATCTAACTGTTACACACAATTTACCAAACTCAGTGAGACCAAATCATGAAACTCGGTCAGACCGATTTTGTTCAAAATGTGAACTTAGGATTTTCGGTGGGACCGACATGTCAACTCGGTGGGTCCGATTTCATTAGGGTTAGGGCATAACGTAATCTCAGTGAGACCGATCACATAAACTCGGTAGGACTGATTTCTGTAATAGGCAAACAAAGAGTTGGTCAGGCAAACTCGGTGGGACCGACTCGCTCATTTCTGTGAGACCTAAACGTTACGAAAGGGAAACAGAGAGTTTGCATTGCGAACTCGGTGGGACCGATCGCTCATCTCGGTTAGACCGAAACGTTACGAAGCGACATAGAGAGTTTGCAATCCCATCGCGGTGAGACCGAGATCCCTATCGGTGAGACCGAATTGATTAGGGTTTCTAGCAATGGCTATGTCAAATGAACTCGGTGGCGCCGGATAGATCAAATCGGTGAGGCCGAGTTTGACTTTTGGTCTGGGACATATGTGGATATGAGAAAGTGGTTGAGGGCTTTTGGAGCATATCACTAAGCATTTCGAGCAAGCAAGCCATTAAGCAAGACCTCATCCCCTTTTAATAGTATTCGTTTTTCCTATGGACTCAATGTGATCTTAGATCACTAAAGTGAAAATGTAGAGTCTCGAGCTTGAGCCAACATGTGTCCCTAGCATTTTGAGGGGTCCACATTCCTAATCCATGCCATGCAAATCATTGAACTTTCTGAAATGATCTTCTTGAAATAGCATTAGTTCAATGAGCTATATGTTGTTAGGAATTACCAAAACCACCCAGGGATAGTTGTACTTTCACTCCTGGACCTGATGGTTTCAATGGTTCCTTCTTTAAAAAATGCTGGCACATCATTAAAAATGAATTCTATGATTTGGCTCAGGACTTTTATGAAGGCAGAGCTAAGTTGGAACATATTAATGGGTCTTTCATTACTCTTATACCTAAAAGGCTATCACCTAAAGTGGTAGGAGATTACAGGCCAATCTCTTTGACTGGTATGGGAGTAAAGTTTCTGTCCAAGATGGCTGCTAATAGATTCCAGGAGTTGATCATGATGTGCATCCATAAAAATCAGTATGGTTTTATTAAATCAAGAACTATTCAGGACTGCATTGGATGGAGCTTAGAGTATGTGCATCAATGTCATCCGTCTAAGAGGCCCATCCTAGATCTTAAGCTTGATTTTGAGAAGGATTTTGATTCCATTGAGCATGAAGCTATTTTTGAGATTATGAAATATAAAGGGTTTAATGCAAAATGGATCAGTAGGGTAAATGAAATTGTTGACCTCTGGAACTTCCTTAGTCCTTTTGAATGGTGTGGCTGGCAAGCAATTTGTCTATAAAAAGGGTGTGAGACAAGGGGATCCTGTGTCACCCCTTCTCTTTATCCTAGATGCAGATTTATTGTAGTCTATGGTTAATGATATGCATCAAAGAGAGGAGCTTCAATTGCCCATTCCTTGTCATGACAAGGATTACCCAGTTGTGCAGTATGTTGATGATACATTGATAATTGTTCCAACTGATGAACAACAGTTGTTGACTCTTAAGAGAATGTTGCTAGTCTTTTCACAATCAACTGACCTTGATGTAAACTACCATCAATCTTCTATGGTCCCAATCAATGTATCACAGGAAGAAATGGAGAGATTATCCTCAATATTTGGTTGTCAAGTGGGGAAGATGCCCTTTACTTATTTGGACTTGCGTGTGGGAACCACTAGACCTACAATGTCTGATCTTTTGCCTCTGGTAACCTGCATGGAGAGAAGAATGACCGCTAGTTCATCATTCCTGGCTCAGGGTGGCAGATTGCAATATCTTAACTCTGCCTTATCTTCCCTGCCAATTTCCTTTCTTTGTAGCATGCTCATTCCACCTGATATCTTGAAGCAGCTACAGAAAATTCAAAGGCAATGTCTATAGAGGAAGAATAGGCAAGAACATGACCCATCCCTGGCTGCTTGGGATTTAATTTGCAGACCCAATATTAAAGGTGGCCTTGGCATTCTTGATCTAGGTTTTCAAAATGTGGCACTGCTGTTGAAGCATGTCAATAAGTTCCTGAATAAAGAAGCTATTCCTTGGGTGCAACCCATTTGGAATTCCTATTATCATGAGCTTGTGCTCCAAGGAATTGTTGGGGAACATAGTAATTTCAAAAAAATTCCTACGCACACGCAAGATCATGGTGATGCATAGCAACGAGAGGGGAGAGTGTTGTCCACGTACCCTCGTAAACCGAAAGTGGAAGCGTTGGCACAACGCGGTTGATGTAGTCGTACGTCTTCACGATCCGACCGATCAAGCACCAAACGCACGGCACCTTCGAGTTCTGCACACGTTCAACTCGATGACATCCCTCGAACTCCGATCCAGCCGAGCTTTGAGGGAGAGTTTGGTCAGCACGACGGCGTGGTGATGTTGATGATGTTCTACCGACGCAGGGCTTCGCCTAAGCACCTCTACGATATGACCGAGGTGGATTATGGTGGAGGGGGGCACCGCACACAGCTAAGAGATCCAAGGGATCAATTGTTGTGTCTATGGGGTGCCCCCTGGCCATGTATATAAAGGAGTAGAGGAGGGGAGGGGCCGGCCCTCTCTATGGCGCGCCCTAGGGGGGGCCTACTCCCACCGGGAGTAGGATTCTCCTTTTCCTAGTAGAACTAGGATCCCTTCCAAGTAGTAGGAGTAGGAGAGAAGGAAAGCGAAGGGAAAAGGAGAAGGAAGGAAGGGGGTGCCCCCCTCCCTAGTCCAATTCGGAACAGCCCATCGGGAGGGGTGCGGCCACCCTTTGAGGCCTTTCTCTCCTTTCCCGTATGGCCCATTAAGGCCCAATACGAATTCGCGTAACTCCCCGGTACTCCCGAAAATACCCGAATCACTCGGAACCTTTCCGATGTCCGAATATAGTCGTCCAATATATCGATCTTTATGTCTCGACCATTTCGAGACTCCTCGTCATGCCCCTGATCTCATCCAGGACTCCGAACTCCTTAGGTACATCAAAACACATAAACTCATAATATAACCGTCATCGAACTTTAAGCGTGCGGACCCTACGGGTTCGAGAACTATGTAGACATGACCGAGACACATCTCCGGTCAATAACCAATAGCGAAACCTGGATGCTCATATTGGCTCCTGCATATTCTACGAAGATCTTTATCGGTCAAACCGCATAACAACATACGTTGTTCCCTTTGTCATCGGTATGTTACTTGCCCGAGATTCGATCATCATTATCTCAATGCCTAGTTCAATCTCGTTACCGGCAATTCTCTTTACTCGTTCCGTAATACGTCATCCCACAACTAACTCATTAGTTGCAATGCTTGCAAGGCTTATAGTGATGTGCATTACGGAGTGGGCCCAGAGATACCTCTCCGACAATCGGAGTGACAAATCCTAATCTCGAAATACGCCAACCCAACAAGTACCTTCGGAGACACCTGTAGAGAACCTTTATAATCACCCAGTTACGTTGTGACATTTGGTAGCACACAAAGTGTTCCTCCGGTAAACTGGAGTTGCATAATCTCATAGTCATAGGAACATGTATAAGTCATGAAGAAAGCAATAACAACAAACTAAATGATCAAGTGCTAAGCTAACGGAATGGGTCAAGTCAATCACATCATTCTCCTAATGATGTTATCCCGTTAATCAAATGAAAACTCATGTCTATGGTTAGGAAACATAACCATCTTTGATCAACGAGCTAGTCAAGTAGAGGCATACTAGTGACACTCTATTTGTCTATGTATTCACACATGTATTATGTTTCCGGTTAATACAATTCTAGCATGAATAATAAACATTTATCATGATATAAGGAAATAAATAATAACTTTATTATTTCCTCTAGGGCATATTTCCTTCAGTCTCCCACTTGCACTAGAGTCAATAATCTAGTTCACATCACCATGTGATTTTAACACCAATAGTTCACATCACCATGTGATTAACACCCATAGTTCACATCATCATGTGACCAACACCCAAAGGGTTTACTAGAGTCAATAATCTAGTTCACATTGCTATGTGATTAATACCCAAAGAGTACTAAGGTGTGATCATGTTTTGCTTGTGAGAGAAGTTTAGTCAACGGGTCTGCCACATTCAGATCCGTAAGTATTTTGCAAATTTCTATGTCAACAATGCTCTGCATAGAGCTACTCTAGCTAATTGCTCCCACTCTAAATATGTATCCAGATTGAGATTTAGAGTCATCTGGATCAGTGTCAAAATTTGCATCGGCGTAACCCTTTACGACGAACCTTCTTGTCACCTCCATAATCGAGAAACATATCCTTATTCCACTAAGGATAATTTTGACCGCTGTCCAGTGGTCTACTCCTAGATCACTATTATACCCCTTGCTAAAAACAGTGTAGGGTATACAATAGATCTGATACACAGCATGGCATATTTTATAGAACCTATGGCCAAGGCATAGGGAATGACTTTCATTCTCTTTCTATCTTCTGCCGTGGTCGGGCTTTGAGTCTTACTCAGTTTCACACCTTGTAACACAGGCAAGAACTCTTTCTTTGACTGTTCCATTTTGAACTACTTCAAAATCTTGTCAAGGTATGTACTCATTGAAAAACTTATCAAGCATCTTGATCTATCTCTATAGATCTTGATGCTCAATATGTAAGTAGCTTCACCGAGGTCTTTCTTTGAAAAACTCCTTTCAAACACTCCTTTATGCTTTGCAAAATAATTCTACATTATCTCCAATCAACAATATGTCATTCACATATACTTATCAGAAATGTTGTAGTGCTCCCACTCACTTTCTTGTAAATACAGGCTTCACTGCAAGTCTGTATAAAACTATATGCTTTGATCAACTTATCAAAGCGTATATTCCAACTCCGAGATGCTTGTACCAGTCCATAGATGGATCGCTGGAGCTTGCATATTTTGTTAGCACCTTTAGGATTGACAAAACTTTCTTGTTGCATCATATACAACTCTTCTTTAATAAATCCATTAAGGAATGTAGTTTTGTTTATCCATTTGCCAGATTTCATAAAATGTGGCAATTGCTAACATGATTCGGACAGACTTAGGCATAGGTACGAGTGAGAAACTGCCATCGTAGTCAACACCTTGAACTTGTCGAAAACCTTTTGCGACAATTCTAGCTTTGTAGATAGTAACACTACTATTAGCGTCCGTCTTCCTCTTGAAGATCCGTTTAATCTCAGTGACTCGCCGATCATTGGGCAAGTCAATCAAAGTCCATACTTTGTTCTCATAAATGGATCTCATCTCAGATTTCATGGCCTCAAGCCATTTCGTGGAATCTGGGCTCATCATCGCTTCCTCATAGTTCGTAGGTTCGTCATGGTCAAGTAACATGACCTCCAGAACAGGATTATCGTACCACTCTGGTGCGGATATCACTCTGGTTTACCTATGAGGTTTGGTAGTAACTTGATCTGAAGTTACATGATCATCATCATTAGCTTCCTCACTAATTGGTGTAGTAGTCACAGGAACAGATTTTTGTGATGAACTACTTTCCAATAAGGGAGCAGGTACAGTTACCTCATCAAGTTCTACTTTCCTCCCACTCACTTCTTTCGAGAGAAACTCCTTCTCTAGAAAGGATCCATTCTTAGCAACGAATAACTTGCCTCCGGATCTGTGATAGAAGGTGCACTCAACTGTCTCCTTTGGGTACCCTATGAAGACACACTTCTCCGATTTGGGTCTAAGCTTATCAGGTTGAAACTTTTTCATATAAGCATTGCAACCTCAAACTTTAAGAAACGACAGCTTAGGTTTCTTTCTAAACCACAGTTCATACGGTGTCGTCTCAACGGATTTAGATGGTGCCCTTTTTAATGTGAATGCAGTTGTCTCTAATGCATAACCCCAAAATGATAGTGGTAAATCGATAAGAGACATCATAGATCGCACCATATCTAATAAAGTACATTTACGATGTTCGAACACACCATTACACTGTGGTCTTCCAGATGGCATGAGTAGTGCAACTACTTCACATTGTTTTAACTGAAGGCCAAACTCGTAACTCAAATATTTTACTTCTGTGATCATATCATAGAAACTTTTATTTTTGTTATGATGATTCTCCACTTCACTCTGAAATTCTTTGAACTTTTCAAAAGTTTCAGATTTGTGTTTCATCAAGTAGATATACTCATATCTGCTCAAATCATGTGTGAAGATCAGAAAATAATGATACTTGCTGCGAGCCTCAATATTCATCGGACCACATACATCATTATGTATGATTTCCAACAAATCTGTTTCTCGCTCCATTGTTCCGGAGAACAGAGTCTTAGTCATCTTGCCCATGAGGCATGGTTCGCAAGCATCAACTGATTCCTAATCAAGTGATTCCAAAAGCCCATCAGCATGGATTTTCTTCATGCACTTTACACCAATATGACCTAAATGGCAGTGCCACAAATAAGCTGCACTATCATTGTTAACTTTGCATCTTTTGGCTTCAATATTATGAAAATGTGTATCACCACGATCGAGATCCAACAACCCATTTTCATTGGGTGTATGACCATAGAAGGTTTTATTCATGTAAACAGAACAACAATTATTCTCTAACTTACACAATAATCATATTGCAATAAACATGATCCAATCATATTCAGGCTCAACGTAAACACTAAATAACATTTATTTTAGGTTCAACACTAATCCCGAAAGTATAGGGAGAGTGCGATGATGATCATATCAATCTTGGAACCATTTCCAATACACATCGTCACTTCACCCTTAACTAGTATCTGTTCATTCTGCAACTCCATTCGAGTTACTATTCTTAGCAACTGAACTAGTATCAAATACTGAGGGGTTGCTATAAACACTAGTAAAGTACACATCAATAACATGTATATCAAATATACCTATGTCCACTTTGCCATCCTTCTTATCCGTCAATTACTTGGGGTAGTTCCGCTTCTAGTGACCAGTCCCTTTGTAGTAGAAGCACTCAGTTTCAGGCTTAGGTCCAGACTTGGGTTTTTTCACTTGAGCAGCAACTTGCTTGCCGTTCTTCTTGAAGTTCCCCTTTCTTCCCTTTTTCCCTTTACTTGAAACTAGTGGTTTTGTTTACCATCAACACTTGATGCTTTTCTTGATTTCTACCTTCGTCGATTTCAGCATCACGAAGAGCTTGGGAATCGTTTTCGTTATCCCTTGCATATTATAGTTCATCACGAAGTTCTACTAACTTGGTGATGGTGACTAGAGAATTCTGTCAATCACTATTTTATCTGAAAGATTAACTCCCACTTGATTCAAGCGATTGTAGTACCCAGACAATCTGAGCACATGCTCACTGCTTGAGCTATTCTCCTCCATCTTTTAGCTATAGAACTTGTTGGAGACTTCATATCTCTCAACTCGGGTATTTGCTTGAAATATTAACTTCAACTCCTAGAACATATCATATGGTCCATGACGTTCCAAACATCTTTGAAGTCCCGATTCTAAGCTGTTAAGCATGGTGCACTAAACTATCAAGTAGTCATCATATTGAGCTAGCCAAACGTTCATAACGTCTGCATCTGCGCCTGCCATAGGTCTGTCACCTAGCGATGCATCAAGGACATAATTCTTATGTGCAGCAATGAGGATAATCCTCAGATCACGGATCCAATCCGCATCATTTCTACTAACATCTTTCAACTTAATTTTCTCTAGGAACATATCAAAAATAAAACGCGAGCTATTGATCTACAACATATATATGCTAATACTACAAGGACTAAGTTCATGATAAATTAAAGTTCATTTAATCAAATTACTTAAGAACTCCCACTTAGATAGGCATCCCTCTAATCCTCTAAGTGACCACGTGATCCATATCAACTAAACCATGTCCAATCATCACGTGAGATGGAGTAGTTTCAATGGTGAACATCACTATGTTGATCATATCTACTATATGATTTACGCTCGACCTTTTGGTCTCCGTGTTCCGAGGCCATATCTGTTATATGCTAGGCTCGTCAAGTTTAACCCGAGTATTCCGCGTGTGCAACTGTTTTACACCCGTTGTATTTGAACATAGAGCCTATCACACCCGATCATCACGTGGTGTCTCAGCACGAAGAACTTTCGCAACGGTGCATACTCAGGGAGAACACTTGTACCTTGATAACTAGTGAGAGATCATCTTATAAAGCTACCGTCAAACTAAGCAAAATAAGATGTATAAAAGATAAACATCACATGCAATCAAAATATGTGACATGATATGGCCATCATCATCTTGTGCCTTTGATCTCCATCTCCAAAGCATCATCATGATTTCCATCGTCACTGGCATGACACCATGATCTCCATCATCTTGATCTATATCAATGTGTCGTCACATGGTCGTCTCGCCAACTATTGCTCTTGCAACTATTGCTATCACATAGCGATAAAGTAAAGCAATTATTTGGCGCTTCCATGTTATGTAATAAAGAGACAACCATAAGGCTTCTGCCAGTTGCCGATAACTTCAACAAAACATGATCATCTTATACAACAACTTATATCTCATCACGTCTTGACCATATCACATCACAACATGCCCTGCACAAACAAGTTAGACGTCCTCTACTTTGTTGTTGCAAGTTTTACGTGGCTACTACGGGCTGAGCAAGAACCGTTCTTACCTACGCATCAAAACCACAACGATAGTTCGTCAAGTTAGTGTTGTTTTAACCATCTCAAGGACCGGGCGTAGCCACACTCGGTTCAACTAAAGTTGGAGAAACTGACACCTGCCAGCCACCTATGTGCAAAGCACGTCGGTAGAACCAGTCTCGCGTAAGCGTACGCGTAATGTCGGTCCGGGCCGCTTCATCCAACAATACCGCCGAACCAAAGTGTGACATGCTGGTAAGCAGTATGACTTATATCGCCAACAACTCACTTGTGTTCTACTCATGCATATTACATCAACGCATAAAACCTGGCTCTAATACCACTGTTGGGGAACGTAGTAATTTCAAAAAAAATCCTACGCACACGCAAGATCATGGTGATGCATAGCAACGAGAGGGGATAGTGTTGTCCACGTACCCTCGTAGACCGAAAGCGGAAGCGTTGGCACAACGTGGTTGATGTAGTCGTACGTCTTCACGATCCGACCGATCAAGCACCAAATGCATGGCACCTGTGAGTTCTGCACACGTTCAACTCGATGACGTCCCTCGAACTCCGATCCAGCCGAGCTTTGAGGGAGAGTTCCGTCAGCACGACGGCATGGTGACGATGATGATGTTCTACCGACGCAGGGCTTCGCCTAACCACCGCTACGATATGACCGAGGTGGATTATGGTGGAGGGGGCACCGCACACGGCTAAGAGATCCAAGGGATCAATTGTTGTGTCTATGGGGTGCCCCCTGGCCACGTATATAAAGGAGTGGAGGAGGGGAGGTGGTGGCCCTCTCTATGGCATGCCCTAGGGGAGTCCTACTCCCACCGGGAGTAGGATTCTCCTTTTCCTAGTAGAACTAGGATCCCTTCCAAGTAGTAGGAGTAGGAGAGAAGGAAAGGGAAGGGAAAAGGAGAAGGAAGGAAGGGGGCGTGTCGGTGTCAAAACCGGCGGATCTCGGGTAGGGGGTCCCGAACTGTGCATCTAGGCCGGATGGTAATAGGAGGCAAGGGACACGAAGTTTTACCCAGGTTCGGGCCCTCTCGATGGAGGTAAAACCCTACGTCCTGCTTGATTAATATTGATGATATGGGTAGTACAAGAGTAGATCTACCACGAGATCGGAGAGGCTAAACCCTAGAAGCTAGCCTATGGTATGATTGTTGATGTGTATGTTGTCCTACGGACTAAAACCCTCCGGTTTATATAGACACCGGATAGGGTTAGGGTTACATAGAGTCGGTTACAATGGTAGTAGATCTGAATATTCGTATCGCCAAGCTTGCCTTCCACGCCAAGGAAAGTCCCTCCCGGACACGGGACGAAGTCTTCAATCTTGTATCTTCATAGTCCTGGAGTCCGGCTGAAGGTATAGTTCGGCTATCCGAACACCCCCTAATGCAGGACTCCCTCAGTAGCCCCTGAACCAGGCTTCAATGACGACGAGTCCGGCGCGCAAATTGTCTTTGGCATTGCAAGGCGGGTTCCTCCTCCAAGTACTTCATAGAAGATTTTAAACACAAAGATGGTGTCCGGCTCTACAAAATAAGTTTCCACATATTGCCATAGAGAGAATAATATTTACACCAATCCAATCTACTGACGTATTCCATAGTATGTCACACTACGGCCAAGCCTTTATTCGAACCGTTTTACTGTCCCATCTCAGCGCGTTATGCAAGGCGGTTTCCTTGGCACGTCTTGTTAAAGCAGAGATCGTGTCCCCTTATTCCGGGATTCTCATCAATACGGGCGTGGGTAACCCAACCGCGCCTTTGATTACGGCGCTTGGGAGATAAGTGAGTTTTTTCAGGCTGGTGGGGACATGTAGTTGCGTCCACCCATATAAGGGGATAAGGATCCACCTTTTCACCTACGCCTTCTTCCTCCTTCGCCTATCCATTCTTGCGCACTCGAGCTCCAGCGCCCAAGTCCGCACTCCTCACCTCAACCTTCTCTAGCCATGTCCGGAGCGGGAGGCAAGTGGATGGTCTCCTCTGTCACGGAGGGACATATCAAAAAGCTGAGGAAGGCCTGATACCTGTCTACCGACATCGCGTACTGGCTTCCTGAAAAGGGGCAGCTCATCCCCACTCCCAGGCCCCATGAGAGGGTGGTATTCCTCCCCCATTTCCTCCGCGAACTGGGCTTCCCTCTGCATCCATTTGTCCGGGGGCTCATGTTCTACTACGGCCTGGATTTCCATGATCTGTCCCCAAACTTTGTCCTCAACATCTCGGCGTTTATCGTCGTGTGCGAGGCTTTCCTCCGCATCCGCCCCCATTTCGGCCTATGGCTCAAGACCTTCAACGTCATGCCGAAGGTGGTGCGCGGCAACCAAGCGAAGTGCGGGGGAGCCATGGTGGACAAGATGGCCAACGTCCTATGGCTCGAGGGCTCCTTCGTGGAGAGCCTGAAGGGGTGGCAATCAGGGTGGTTTTACATCACCGAGCCGTGCGACCCTAAGTGGGTCGCAGCCCCTGAGTTCCGGTCCGGACCCCCAACGCAGCTCACGTCCTGGAAAGAGACGGGCCTGTCGTGGGGCAGCCAAAAGGAGGTGACCGGACTACAAACATGCATCCAATCCCTGGTGAACAAGCAGCTCAGGCTTGTCAACGTAGTCCAGGTTATGCTCATCCGCTTGATCCTCCCGTGTCAACAACGGGCTTTCAACCTGTGGGAGTTCGATCCGGCGTGGCACCAAACTCTGAGCAGGCTCTTTGACACGACATACGAAGATGCCTGGAAGGTGCTTTTCAAACGCACCAAGGCTCCCGCATCCGCTACCGAGGATCGCGGATTCAGCGCGCAGCGTCACGCTAGCGCGGTAATTTGTTTGTACCTTTTACAGGGTATTAGTTTTTCATAGTTTAACTCTGTGCGGGATCTAAGCTCATTTACCTTTGACAGGATTGGCAGGCGAAGTCCGGACGGATCGACTGTCCGGCACCTTTGCCCGAAGACCCAGCCGATGCCCACTTGGCAAAGCTGCTGGTTCTGGCACCCTATGTGATGCCGGAGAAGAAGGCCGCGAAAAAGGCCGCGGGGACTCGAAAGAGTGCCCGGCGCCAGGAGGCGTCGGATCCATCATCTGACGGTTCCGAGGCGCATTCCTCCCGTGAAGACGAGGTGGAAGAAGAAG
The DNA here is from genome assembly GCF_002162155.2 of Triticum dicoccoides. NCBI lineage: Eukaryota > Viridiplantae > Streptophyta > Magnoliopsida > Poales > Poaceae > Triticum > Triticum dicoccoides. The sequence continues at coordinate 464,232,072 of NC_041392.1, read as the reverse complement.
AAACCCCTCCCCCTTCAGCGGGGGAAGGGAAGAAAAGGAAGGCCGCCCCAACTGGGGAGGCCGAAGGGTCCAAGAAGGCGAGAACTCCTCCTCCGGACTACTCCACCAACGCCGACGATGGTGAAGAGGAGTGGCCGCCCAGGGCCAAGCCCCTGGCAAAATCGTAAGTATCCAGATACCGGAATGATTTCATAGTATTCATTTATTGTACAGCTTTCCCTTATGTCGAATGTGTTTATGCAGCCCCCCCAAAGACCGGCTCGACGCGTCGTCGAGCGGCTCACTGGACTCGTTGGAGGTGAACTCGCTTCCGATGACTGCCTCCCCCCGCCCTACGGATGACACCGAAGTCTTGTCCCAACAAGTTCCAATCCGGGAGGAGGTGGTCCTGGAGGCGCCGCAAGGCGACCTCCCGGACTCCAGGAGTAAAGGGGACGAAACCCCCCAGGGCTCCAAGTCCGGCCCTAGGCCGGACACCGCTCCGGAACCTTCAAAGGTTCCAGAGTCCGGCAGGGGACCTCCTTCCAAGAGGAGCAAGCCCACCGTGCCGGCGACCTCCGTCCAACCGGAGGCGCCGGACAATCTGCTGGAGGCGCTCCAAGGCGCCTCCATCGACGAGGGGCACCGCACTATTATGAGTGCGGTGGTCCAGAAGGTTCAGTCTGCCAAGAGCGGACTGACTGAAGCTTGTACAAGCCTTTTAACAGGCTTTGAGGTAAGTAAAGAATGTGTAAATTACCGCATAGACAGTAGCCCCTGATGCTCTGTTTGGCACTGGGAAAGAAAAGCCGAATAGAGGATCAAATAAAAATTGCAGGAGTCTAAAAAGAGTCAATATGCGTGTGCAGGCTTCCCTGCTGGCGTCCGCCGCACTAACTGCGGAGGTGAACGTGCCAAAGCAGGACCTTGAGCGGTCCGAGCAAGAGCTCGGACGTGCCAAGAAGCAGCTCGAGGACAATGAAGGTAAGAAATACCTTGTTTAAATTATATATATATATAAAGCTGCAATTGCAAAAATGACAGGATTAACGTGGCTATTGTAGGGGCAACGTCTGAGGTGGCGACCCTGAAGCAAGCGCTACTCGAGGCCGAGAAGAGATCGGCTGCGGAGCGCACTGAGCGAGAAAAGTATGAGGCCGAGGTTGGCAAGGTGCGGCAAGAGCTCCAGGCTCTCATGGAAAAACATGAGAGTTTGGAGCGTGACTCAAGGATGCGAGCGTCCGAGCTCGCGGCGACTACTGAAAGTGCCAAGTCTGCCAAGGCCGAATCCCAGAAGACCCTCCAGGAGTTGGATGAGGTGAAGAAGATAGCGGCGGGTAAGGCATTATTTATGAAAAGTAAACACATAAGCGTGAGTTACTTGTTACTTACCCGAATCTGGAGTTCTCCAGGCGCGTTCGCAGATCTTCCCCGGAGTATATCTGATGCCGCCGCATTCTATCGAGCCGAGGAGGGTAGCTCGACGAAGAAGGTATTCTGGTCTCAGTACGCTAAGGCCGGACACCCCGTGCCCCTGAGCGACCAGTTGAAGCAACTGGTCGAGCTCCACAAGGCGGCCGAACAGGCCATGAAGGGCCTCATAGTTCGGTTGTGGCCTAGAGAGGCTCAGCCTAGGAGCTATTTTGGGCTGGTGCGGCGGCTGGTGGAGGCCTGTCCAAGGCTCGAAGTCATCAAGCGCTCCATCTGCATTGAAGGTGCCCGTAGGGCCCTTGCCCGTGCAAAGGTGCACTGGGGCAAGCTGGATGCTGAGAAGCTGGTGAAGGACGGGCCACCGCCGGGGAAAGAGCATCGCAAGCCCGAAAATTATTATAAGGATGTTCTGAAGGGTGCCCGCCTTGTGGCGGATGAATGTTCCATGGATGTAATATTTGAGTAAAACTCGCTCGTTTTGTCCTGTGCGCTGAAAACTTGTTCATATGCGCTTAAGCAATGCTGTTTGAATTTAAAATATTACCTTCTGTGCGGCTGTTTATCAATTCTGAGAGATGGCGAGTCGTCGGCTTCTGCCCCTGTGCCGCTAGTGCTGGGGTGTTCGGGGATAAACCTGAGGGCTCTTTTTCCCATGTTTGGGTCCTTCGAGGGAGGCGCTCAGCCCAACGAACAAGGCAATCGGACTATAATGCGTGAACACTCTCACTTAGCCATAGAATTCTATAATTTTAAATTTCGGCGAAGCCCCTGGTATTCGGAAGACCGAGTTCGGGGCGCTATCCACGCCTTGGCCGGACATAGCCGGCTCCTCGCCCTAAGCGGCATAAGTCTTTAAGGACTCGAAAAGACCTCTTGAACAGCGACCAGCTCTGGCCTCATCATGACGGTCAGTTTTAGCTTCCTCCACTGAGGTGCTCGACCCAGCTCAACCGGGGCACAATCACAGTGGTTCTCCTAGTGCTACCTTAGCCGATATAGCGGAACGTAAGGCACCAAAACATAGGAGCCAGGCAAACCCAACTATTGACCCAAGACATGATTCGGAGCCGATGCATATAGTGCTATAAGTTCGGGGTGCCGCACTTGTTAAAGTGTTCGGACTTCTCACACCATGTTGAGGGGTACTAAAGCCCCTGGCGTATTTTGGCCGTACCAAAGTGTACGGGTGCAACATGTCATTAAGGAAGATATATAAATATATATAAAAAAAGAGTAATGCAAAAATAGACAAAAGCTATGCATTGTTTATTAAAAAGAGCTGCGATCAAAGCAGAACGATACAAGTAATGCGATAAGCAAAAGGTTGGACTATGTAACATGTCCGCTCCAGGGGCAAGCTGCGGAATAATATGTGAAACAGGTATACTGCTCGTGATAGAGACCACCTGGGAATTCTGTAATGCGGTGTGGCTTGTCTGCTTCCCTGGTTCTTGCATCGTTTGTGCGGCAATTGAACTACCGAACAGGCCGTCCGAAGAATGGAGTCCTGAAAGTAAGAGAAAATTAAAAAATCGGCAGCCCCTGGTGCGGTTTAAGCCGTGTTTTGGGCGTGCCATGATGGTGCCCCTCCCCCTGTGCCCATGGTATCTCTAGAGCGTAGTTATGTACGCGAAGTGCTAGCATCGCCTTTTTGCGAGGGTTGGGGTTGGGGCCGCATTGCTACGCCTGCTCGGATCGTGCCAGGCGGTCTTGTTGTAGGTTACTTCGGGCGCGCTTGACGGTGTTCGGTCGTTTACTGGCCGGACTGGAGAACTGCCTGGAGAGGCTGCTTTGTACTTCCGCTGCAAGGGCCACCGTGTGCTCCTCCGTTCGGAGGGAGCATTCGGTGTTTCCATTAACCATAATTACTCCTCGAGGGCCTGGCATCTTGAGCTTAAGGTATGCGTAATGCGGTACCATATTGAACTTGGCGAATGCGGTTCGCCCGAGCAGTGCGTGATAGCCACTGCGAAACGGGACTATGTCGAAGATTAACTCCTCGCTTCCGAAATTATCCGGAGATCCGAAGACCACTTCAAGTGTGACTGAGCCTGTACAGTTGGCCTCTATACCTGGTATTACACCTTTAAAGGTCGTTTTGGTGGGCTTAATCCTCGAGGGATCTCTACCCATTTTCCGCATTGTATCCTGGTAAAGCAGGTTCAGGCTGCTGCCGCCGTCCATAAGGACTCTAGTGAGATGAAATCTGTCAATAATTGGGTCTAGAACCAATGCGGCGAAGCCGCCGTGACGGGTTCTAGTGGGGTGGTCCCTTTGATCAAAGGTGATCGAGCAGGAGGACCATGGGTTGAACTTTGGGGCGACTGGCTCTATCACGTATATGTCCCTTAACGCGCGCTTCCGCTCCCTCTTGGGGATGTGGGTTGCATATATCATGTTCACCGTCCGCACTTGTGGGGGAAACCCTTTTGTCCACTGTTGTTCGGCGGCCGGGGCTCCTCGTCGTCATCGCTATGCGGCCCCTTGTCTTTATTTTCGGCATTTAACTTGCCTGCCTGCTTGAACACCCAACAATCCCTGTTGGTGTGATTGGCCGGCTTTTCGGGGGTGCCATGTATCTGGCATAAGCGGTCGAGTATTCGGACCAAACTGGACGGGCCCCTAGGATTCCTTTTGAATGGCTTCTTCCGCTGACCGGTTTTAGAGCCTCTGAATCCGGCATTAACTGCTGTATCCTCAGCATTGTCGCCGTTAATGCGGCGCTTCTGCTTGTTGCGACGCGACCTACCACCACTGACCCTGGTGTCCGAATTACCAAGGTTCTTGGTTATATTGTTGCTACGAGCAAGCCAGCTGTCTTCTCCCGCGCAAAAGCGGGTCATGAGTGTCGTGAGTGCTGCCATAGACTTCGCTTTTCCTGTCCAAGGTGCCGGGCCAGCCACTCGTCACGGATATTGTGCTTGAAGGCTGCTAGGGCCTCAACATCCGGACAATCGACTATTTGATTTTTCTTTGTTAGGAACCGTGTCCAGAATTGCCTGGCCGATTCATCTGGCTGCTGAATTATGTGACTTAGGTCATCGGCGTCTAGGGGTCGCACATACGTGCCCTGGAAATTGTCGAGGAATGCGGCTTCCAGGTCCTCCCAAAAACTGATTGATCATGTTGGCAAGCTGTTAAGCCAATGCCGAGCTGGTCCTTTAAGCTTGAGTGGGAGGTATTTGATGGCGTGAAAATCATCGCCGCGGGCCATGTGGATATGAAGGAGATAATCCTCAATCCATACCGCAGGATCTGTTGTGCCATCATATGATTCGATGTTAACAGGTTTGAAAGCCTCGGGGATTTGATGATCCATTATTTCGTCTGTGAAGCAGAGTGGGTGCGCGGCGCCTCTGTACTGGGCTATATCATGACGTAGCTCCAATGAGCCTTGTCTACTGTGTTCGGCCCTGCCGAATTTGTGGCCGGCGTGACGGATGCCGTCTCGAGCCGTGGGGCGCCCACGCGATCCGTAGATCGATCTTGTTTATTTAGCCTTGTCCTCCAGCATATCTCGTAAGTCCGGCGCATATTCCCGTGGCTTGGTACGGGGTGCGGCTTGAGTGGAGGGCCGAGATGCCTCTCTGTCGCGGCCATGAGGTGGCCGGTCGGCCGCATCAAGTGCTTCCTCCTCTAATTGGGGTAGCAACCTGCGCTTTGGGTAGCTCTTGGAGGGGCGTTCGAGTTTATGCTCTTCGGCCGCAAGGACTTCAGTCCATCTGTCGACTAGCAAATCTTGATCAGCTCTAAGCTGTTGCTATTTTTTCTTGAGGCTTCTTGCCGTGGCCATAAGCCTGCGTTGGAAACGCTTTTGCTCGACGGGATCCTCTAGCACGACGAATTCGTCGTCGTCGAGGCTTCCCTCGTCTTCGGAGGGAGGCATATAATTATCGTCCTCGACCTCTCTGTCTGCCGCTCTCTCATGAGGGCTGGTTTCTCCATCCTCCTGTGCTAAATCTTGCTGGAGGGGGTTTTCTTCGGTGCTTTTCGGAGTATTATTATCTCCCGTTCTGGAATCACCGTGTTTGTTTTGGCGGGATTTTGAGCGGCGCCGCTGACGTCGGCGCTTAGGCTGTTTCTTGGAGGGGTCATCCTCCGCTGTTCCATCGCCATCTCCCTCTTTTGGGGTGTCCACCATGTATATGTCATACGATGAGCTGGCTTTCCCGGGCCTAATAGGCGCTGGTTCTTCATCATCTCCTTCATCAGCGTCCATATCGTCGATGTCTTCGGAGTTGAAGTCGAGCATGTCGGTTAAGTCGTCGATAGTGGCTACAAAGTGGGTGGTGGGTGGGCTTTGAATTTCTTCATCGTCTGAATCCCAACCCTGCTGGCCGCAGTTCGGCCAGGGCTCTCCTGATAAAGAGAGAGACTTCAGTGACTTCAGAATATCGCCAAAATGCGAGTGCTGAAAGATGTCCGTGCCAGTGAACTCCATGATCGGCGCCCAATCGGATTCGATTGGCAGGGGCGCGGAGTGTTCAGAGTCCAGAGAAGAGTCCGGCTCCTTGGAGTCACGAGTCCCGCAGAGTACGGGGTTGGTGTTCGGCTCAATCATCGTTGGCGTCGCAGCCCCCGAGGTGGCGTCCAACCGCCCATCCTCGATCGGCGCAGTTGGCTCCGAATTAGGGACCGGAGCCGATGCGGGTGCGGCCTCCAGGGCACTGTTCGGTGGCAGAGCTAGATCATGCTCGTCGGGATAGCACAGCGCGCTTGGCAGTGGCTCCAATCCGTCGAAGATCAAGTCCCCGCTGATGTCAGTCATGTAGTTTAAACTTCTGAATCTGACCTGACGGCCAGGGGCGTAGCTTTCGATCTGCTCCAGATGGCCAAGTGAATTGGCCCGCAGTGCGAAGCCGCCGAAGAAGAAGATCTGTCCGGGGAGGAAGGTCTCACCCTGGACTACATCGCTGTTGAAGATCGTAGGAGCCATCGGGCGTGACGGCGATGGCACAGAGGAAATCTCAATGAAAGCACCAATGTCGGTGTCAAAACCGGCGGATCTCGGATAGGGGGTCCCGAACTGTGCGTCTAGGCCGGATGGTAACAGGAGGCAAGGGACACGAAGTTTTACCCAAGTTCGGGCCCTCTCGATGGAGGTAAAACCCTACGTCCTGCTTGATTAATATTGATGATATGGGTAGTACAAGAGTAGATCTACCACGAGATCGGAGAGGCTAAACCCTAGAAGCTAGCCTATGGTATGATTGTTGATGTGTATGTTGTCCTACGGACTAAAACCCTCCGGTTTATATAGACATCGGATAGGGTTAGGGTTACATAGATTCGGTTACAATGGTAGGAGATCTGAATATCCGTATCGCCAAGCTTGCCTTCCACACCAAGGAAAGTCCCTCCCGGACACGGGACGAAGTCTTCAATCTTGTATCTTCATAGTCCTGGAGTCCGGCTAAAGGTATAGTTCGGCTATCCGAACACCCCCTAATCCAGGACTCCCTCAGGGCGCCCCCCTCCCTAGTCCAATTCAGACCAGCCCATGGGGAGGGGTGCAGCCACCCTTTGAAGCCTTTCTCTCCTTTCTCGTATGGCCCATTAAGGCCCCATACGAATTCCCGTAACTCCCCGGTACTCCCGAAAATACCCGAATCACTCGGAGCCTTTCCGATGTCCGAATATAGTCGTCCAATATATCGATCTTTACGTCTCGACCATTTTGATACTCCTCGTCATGTCCCTGATCTCATCCGGGACTCCGAACTCCTTCGGTACATCAAAACACATAAACTCATAATATAACCGTCATCGAACTTTAAGCGTGCGGACCCTACGGGTTCGAGAACTATGTAGACATGACCGAGACACGTCTCCGGTCAATAACCAATAGCGGAACCTGGATGCTCATATTGGCTCCTACATATTCTACGAAGATCTTTATCGGTCAAACCGCATAACAACATACGTTGTTCCCTTTGTCATCGGTATGTTACTTGCCCGAGATTCGATCGTCGGTATCTCAATGCCTAGTTCAATCTCGTTACCGGCAAGTCTCTTTACTCATTCCGTAATACATCATCCGGCAACTAACTCATTAGTTGCAATGCTTGCAAGGCTTATAGTGATGTGCATTACCGAGTGGGCCCAGAGATACCTCTCCGACAATCGGAGTGACAAATCCTAATCTCGAAATGCGCCAACCCAACAAGTACCTTCGGAGAAACCTGTAGAGCACCTTTATAATCACCCAGTTATGTTGTGACGTTTGGTAGCACACAAAGTGTTCCTCCGGTAAACGGGAGTTGCATAATGTCATAGTCATAGGAACATGTATAAGTCAGGAAGAAAGCAATAACAACAAACTAAATGATCAAGTGCTAAGCTAACGGAATGGGTCAAGTCAATCACATCATTCTCCTAATGATGTGATCCCGTTAATCAAATGACAACTAATGTCTATGGTTAGGAATTAACTCATGCATTAAGTAAGATGACATGATGTAGAGGAATTAACTCAAGCAATATGATGAAAACCCCATCTTTTTATCCTCGATGGCAACAATACAATACATGCCTTGATGCCCCTACTGTCACTGGGAAAGGACACCGCAAGATTGAACCGAAAGCTAAGCACTTCTCCCATTGCAAGAAAAATCAATCTAGTTGGCCAAACCAAATCGATAGTTTGAAAAGAATTACAAAGATATCAAATCATGCTTAAAAGAAGTAAGAGAGGATTCAAATAATATTCATAGATAAGCTTATCATAAATCCACAATTCATCGGATCTCGGCAAATACACCGCAAAAAAGTATTACATTAAATAGATCTCCAAGAACATCAAGGAGAACATGGTATTGAGAATCAAAGAGAGAGAAGAAGCCATCTAGCTACTAGCTATGGACCCGTAGATCTGAGGTAAACTACTCATGCTTCATTGGAAGGGCAATAGAGTTGATGTATAAGCCTTCCATGATCGAATCCCCCTCTAGCAGGGCACCGAAAAAGGTCCCTAGATGGGATCTCATGGGTACAGAAGGTTGTGGCAGTGGAAAAGTGTTTTCGTGGATGCCTCTAGTGGTTTGGGGATATATGGGAATATATAGGCAAAGAATTATGTCAGGGGGTGTAAGAGGGGCCCACAAGGGTGGGGGCGGGCCCTACCCCCTGGGCGCACCCTCCGTCCTTGTGGCCGCCTTGTGGCTCCTCCGACTTCATCTCCAAGTCTCCTGGTTGTCTTCTAGTCCAAGAAAAATAATCGCGAAGGTTTTATTCCATTTGGACTACATTTATTATTCCTTTTCTGCAAAACTCAAAAACAGGGAAAAACAGGAGCTGGCACTGGGCTCTAGGTTAATAGGTTAGTCCCAAAAATAATATAAAATAGCATATTAATGCATATAAAACATCCAAAACAAATAATATAATAGCATGGAACAATCAAAAATTATAGATACGTTGGAGACGTATCAAACATACCCAAGTTTAATTCCTGCTCGTCCTCGAGTAGGTAAATGATAAAAATAGAATTTTTGATGTGGAATGCTACCTAACATATTTATCCATGTAATTTATTTATTGTGGCATGAATGTTCAGATCCTTAATATTCAAAACAAAAGTTTAATATGACATAAAAACAATAATACTTCAAGCATACTAACAAGGCAATTATGTCTTCTCAAAATAACATGGCCAAAGAAAGCTTATCCCTACAAAATCATATAGTCTGGCTATGTTGCATCTTCATCACACGAAATATTCAAAGCATGCACAACCCCGATGACAAGCCAAGCAATTGTTTCATACTTTTGATGTTCTCAAACTTTTTCAACTTTCACGCAATACATGAGCGTGATCCATGGACATAACACTATAGGTGGAATAGAAGGTGGTTGTGGAGAAGACAAAAATAAGGACAGTCTCACATCAACTAGGCGTATCAACGGGCTATGGAGATGCCCATCAATAGATATCAATGTGAGTGAGTAGGGATTGCCATGCAACAGATGCACTAGAGCTATAAGTTTATGAAAGCTCAAAAAGAAAACTAAGTGGGTGTGCATCCAACTCGCTTGCTCATGAAGACCTAGGGCAATTTGAGGAAGTCCACCATTGGAATATACAAGCCAAGTTCTATAATGAAAAATTCCCACTAGTATATGAAAGTGACATCATAGGAGACTCTCTATCATGAATACCATGGTGCTACTTTGAAGCACAAGTGTGGTCAAAGGATAGTAACATTGCCCGTTCTCTCTTTTCTCTCATTTTTTTATTAGGGCCTTATCTCATTTTTTGGCCTCTTTTTTTTGTCCGGAGTCCCATCCTGACTTGTGGGAGAATCATAGTCTCCATCATCCTTTCCTCACATGGGACAATGCTCTAATAATGAAGATCATCACACTTATATTTTCTTACAACTCAAGAATTACAACTCGATACTTAGAACAAAATATGACTCTATGTGAATGCCTACGGCAGTGTACTGGGATGTGGAATGACTCAAAAGTGACATGTATGAAAGAATAATGAAGGGTGGCTTTGCCAAAAATACAATGTCAACTACACGATCATGCAAAGCAATATGACAATGATGAAGCGTGTCAAAATAAACGGAATGGTGGAAAGTTGCATGGCAATATATCTCGGAATGGCTATGGAAATGCCATAATAGGTAGGTATGGTGGCTGTTTTGAGGAAGGTATATGGTGGGTTTATGGTACCGGCGAAAGTTGCGCGGCACTAGAGAGGCTAGCAACGGTGGAAGGGTGAGAGTGCGTATAATCCATGGACTCAACATTAGTCATAAAGAACTCACATACTTATTGCAAAAATCTATTAGTTATCGAAATGAAGTACTACGCGCATGCTCCTAGGGGGGATATATTAGTAGGAAAAGACTGTGGCTCGTCCCCGACGGCCACTCATAAGGAAGACAATCAATAAATAAATCATGCTCTGACTTCATCACATAATGGTTCACCATACGTGCATGCTACGGGAATCACAAACTTCAACACAAGTATTTCTCAAATTCACAATTACTCACTAGCATGAATCTAATATCACCATCTTTATATCTTAAAACAATCATAAGGAATCAAACTTCTCATAGTATTCAATGCACTTTATATGAATGTTTTTATTATATCCCTCTTGGATGCCTATCATATTAGGAATAAATTTATAACCAAAGAAAATTACCATGTTGTTTAAAGACACTCAAAATAATATAAGTGAAGCATGAGAGTTCATTAATTTCTATAAAATAAAACGACCGCCGTGCTCTAAAAAGATATAGGTGAAGCACTAGAGCAAAATTGCCTAGCTCAAAAGATATGAGCGAAGCACATATAGTATTCTAATAAATCATGATTCATGTGTGTCTCTCTCAAAAGGTGTGTACAGCAAGGATGATTGTGGAAAACTAAAAATCAAAGACCCAAATCATACAAGACGCTCCAAGCAAAACACATATCATATGGTGAATAAAAATATAGCCTCAAGTAAAGTTACCGATAGACGAAGATGAAAGAGGGGATGACTTCGGGGGCATCCCCAAGCTTAGGCTCTTGGTTGTCCTTTAATATTACCTTGGGGTGCCTTGGGAATCCCCAAGCTTAGGCTCTTGCCACTCCTTATTCCATTGTCCATCAACTCCTTACCCAAAACTTGAAAAGTTCACAACACAAAACTCAACAGAAAATCTCATAAGCTCCGTTAGTATAAGACAATAAATTATCACTTTTGGTACTATTGTGAACTCATTCTTTATTTATAACTTTATATTGGTTAATATCTACGGTATTCCAACTTATACATGGTTCATACGCCCGATACTACCCATAGAATCATAAAAATAAGCAAACAACACATAGAAAACAGAATCTATCAAAAACAAAACAGTCTGTAGCAATCTGGCTAGTTCGAATACATCTGTAACTCCAAAAATTCTGAAACATTAGTACAACCTAAGAAATTTGTTTGTTAATCTTCTGCAAAAATAATCAGTATTTTATCACGCTTCTATTAAAAATGAGAATTGTTTTCCTGAGTGCAAAAGTTTCTGTTTTTCAGCAAGATCAAATCAACTGTCACCGTAAGCTATCCCAAAGGTCTTACTTAGCACAAACACTAATTAAAACATAAAAACCATGTCTAACCAGAGGCTAGATGAATTATTTATTTCAAAAGAGAACCTAAAAAGCAAAAAACAAAAATAAAATTGGGCTGCCTCCCAACAAGCACTATTGGTTAACGCCCTTAGCTAGGCATAAAACACGAATAGATCTAGGTATTGTCATCTTTGGTATGGAATCCATTAGTGGCTCTCATAATGGATTCATATGGAAATTTAATTTTCTTTCTAGGAAAGTGTTCCATGCCCTTCCTTGACAGAAATTGAAATCTAATGTTTCCTTTTTCATATCAATAATTGCACCAATCACTTTAAGGAAAGGTCTACCAAGAATAATAGGACATGTAGGATTGCAATCTATATCAAGACCAATGAAATCTACGGGCCCACAATTCCTATTTGCAACAATAAGAACATCATTAATCCTTCCCATGGGTTTCTTAATAGTGGAATCCGTAAGATAAAGAAAAATCATCAAATTCACGGAAACCTAACACATCACATAAAGTTTTTGGAATCGTGGAAACACTAGCACCCAAATCACACAAAGCATGGTACTCATAATATTTTACCTTAATCTTAATAGTAGGTTCCCACTCATAATAAAGTTTTCTAGGGATAGAAACTTCCAATTCAAGCTTTTCTTCAAAAGAGTGCACAATAGCATCAACAACATTTTTAGTAAAAGCTTTGTTTTGATTATTAGACAGCACATGGACAACACATAAAACCATCCGCCCGCTTGTTTGCCTCAGTCGCAAGCAGAAAAGTACGCACGCCATTAACGAACTAGAGAGAGCATCGTTCATCGTACATCCATTGCCGGCTCATCTTCATTGCACAACACCGAAAATACCAAACTAATACAAGTTCATACATAAAGTTCATACACACTTATTATCATAAAACAACATACAAACTCTCTTGCTAAAGCATTTAAATGCAACAACAAATGCGATCAAGATTGCAACTAAGGCAACAATTGATCCAACAACATAATGATACCAAGCCTCACTATCAATGGCATATTTTTTAATCTTTCTAATCTTCGAGCGCATTTGCTCCATCTTGATCTTGGGATCATCGACGACACCGGGAACATACAACTCCAGTTTCATCTTCTCTTCTTCAATTCTTTTCAATTTTTTTAAAATACTCGTTTGCTTTTTTAACTAAATTTAACCTCTCGACAAGAGGGTCGGTTGGAATTTTCGATTCACATACCTCCTAGATAAAAATATCTATGTCAACTTGATGGGCATAATTTTTCATAAACATGAAATGCAACAAATAGTTATAAAGAGAATATACCACATATAGATCATAAACCGGATGATGGCCGACGGAGACGGATATCAAAACCATGCCAGTATGTATAACAAACAATGTATGGGTAAGAAAATTATACAAGTAACTATATATCTAAATCACACAAACATGATTTTTTATAAAAAAGATAAAAACAAGAGGCTCACCAAGGTGGTGCCGGCAACGGGACGGTGCGGGCGATCGACGGTGGTTAGGACGGGGACGGGAAGGGACTAAGTAAACCACACCTACATATGCAAACTAAGAGCTAATTTGAGCTCAAATTGCATATAAATCAAATAAACTACCACATATAATTACTTCCAAACTAAAACCCACAAATCACTATACTTATAGAGCATTGCAAGAGCTAATCTAGCAACGAGAGATGAATGGACAAAGTTGCTGACCTTTGTGATCACTTGGATGGATGGGGGGCCTTCAAATCTTGACAAATTTTGGGCAAAATGAAGGATGAGCTCGAGCAAGAGGGGAAGAACAGACAGCTTGGGCTCGACGAAGGGTTTATATAGGATCATCTTTAGTCCCGGTTGGTGATACAAACCAGGACTAAAGGTGAGCCTCTAGTACAGGTTCATGCCACGAACCGGGACTAAAGGGGTGGTGGCAGTCTGGGCCCTCACCAACCCCTTTAGTCTCGGTTCGTGGCACGAACCGATACTATAGGTTCAACACGAACCGGGACTAATGTTGCCTGCCTGCCTTGCCGTTGGAAACGGCACTAATGTGTGACCATTAGTGCCGGTTCATTTACAAACCGGGACTAATGTGTCACACGTAAAGTAGTTTTCTACTAGTGTAATATGCTACGTTCATAGTTTGGGTCTTGTCCATCACATCATTCTTCTAATGATGTGACCCCATTATCAAATGACAACTCATGTCCATGGCTAGGAAACCATAGCCATCTTTGATCAACGAGCTAGTCCGGTAAAGGCTTACTAGGAACATGTTGTTGTCTATATATCCACATATGCATGCATTTGAGTTTCCGTCAATACAATTATAGAATGTAGTAAAGTATATTGATTAGCAAAAAATTATGAAGAGCAATATTAATTATTGTAAAATATTTCTCGAGACAGATCTATGTGTATCATCTTCATATTTCCATCTACATGTTTAACACAACATTAGTGGTCGGAGATTCAAATTTTGACTTTAATATTTGCCCAAAACACCGTTTATTTGACTAGTGGAGGTAGCATATACTCCCTCCATCTTTGTATACAAGGTCATTATTAAAATTATAATTTGTAGCTATACAAGGCCACTAACACCAATCAAGATAAAATTGATGAGGTTTGCCTCGTGCTAGCAACCGAGGACATTAATATCCCATGCATGCATGCAGGGTGAAAAGGTTGGTTTGAATGCACCGAATTAATCCACCAACGAGCAGTGAGAGAGTTTGTCTTGTTGTGCGTTGGAGAGAAAAATACGCATTAATTAATACGTCAAGCGAAGTGAAAAGACTAATTTACAACATTGGCTTAACTGGTCATTAGTTTCTATTTTGGTACCTGTAATATGGGTTTGTGGTCTTGTATAAAAAATAGAGGGAGTATTTAACATTATGATTATTATATACTTTTTATTGTGGCATGAAGGGGATTAGTTTTGCGTCGAGGCTATTCTCACTCAAGAGCGTGACAGTGCTCCTGATATGACAAAAGTTATTGGGCAAAAGAGACTTGCCATCCATTAGTAACTACCAGAGATATCTTTGACATGGCCCAGCTGGTTAAGAGAGGACATATCAATGGGAAATTGCAAGCAATTTTATCATGAAAGTAGCAATAGCACTGTCTCAGCTTCCTAGTACAACATCTTTACGGGAATACATATACATACGACAAATTAAGTGGTTCCCTCGAGCCCTACATGCATGTATATATATGATGGGTGTATGTTTTACTAAAACGGAAACAATTGTATGGGCAAATCTAGTATCTTTTGAGTATTGGACAGTAGGAAGCTTACCATTTTTTAATCTTTTACTATGAAAAAGAAGAAGAAATATATAGGCATTTTGATCGGTCATGTGCAGATCAATCTTCATTTTCGTTGGCTACTAATAATTTACAGGACGAATGTTTTCAATATTATTCTTTTCCATATTATTGAGCTCTGTACGTACAGGCTATAACCAGCACTGTAAGTATGATAGTAGCTAGTATATTGTTGATGACAAATAGATTTGGCATAAAATATTGATGACAAGCAGTATATATTAATTCAAACGCACTCCGCCTAACGGGGCACGTATATGCCAGCGCCTCCTCTTCAAAAAAATTAGGGGTCCTCATAGTGGCGAAGCTAGCAGCGAGTTACGCCTGGGCTGACATATTGAATGACAAATTCTCAGAATTTTCGTTACTTTATAAAAGAGAATTACAAGGGATTTTGGTACTAGGCCTAAGGATATTAGCCCTAATTGCTCTAGGCTTATCTACGCCAGTGGATATCCTTTGCCTCTTGTCGGTGCCATAGTTGATCCACCTCGTCTTCGGTATCCTTAGGGAAATGGATCACGGTTGGAGGACTCGTTTTATATGTTTCTTCGAGATTTGTCAGGGTTTGTGTCCTATTCGGAAAGACGAGACGGCGGCTGCTTCCTGAATATTGAATAAGGTTCTTCTCATCTAGCCCCCGTTTCTGTGATGTGTCTAACATCGTCGGTGGGCACGTGAAGGTGTGTCTCCCATGAATCTGTCTTTGATGGGTTTGCTCGGATCTGGTCATCATTCATCTACACTCATGTGTCTTCAGATCGGATCCTTCCGATCTACATTACTCTTCATCGGCGGCAATTGTTGTTTCGTTGCGCTGGTTCTATGAGGTCTTAGCACAACGACTTCCTGGTTGTCTATTATAGCAAGTTTTGTCAGGCTCTGACTAAGGACGGGCGATGACAGCTGCACGCCTTTTGCTCATTTCAGTGCTTGCAGTCGTTGCTAGGTGGTATGTAGATCTGTATGTATTTTTTTTATTATTTCTGATTATTGTTGTACATCTACGATTGAAGATTAATAGATCTGAAGTTTTATTAAAAAAAAAGCACTCATGAACCACGTACTAGCAATAGATATAAAAGGAATCATGATTCATGGATGTTATAATCTCTATTTTGCTCTCAATACAGAATACTGGCCGCTCTTCTCTCTCTAAAAAACATTTCTTCTCTGGCCATCTCTGTCAGGGGTGGGTGGAAAAAACTAACCCCACTAGAGTGACCAAAGCAAAGGGCTGCACCCAACAGCATGGAATGATGGCAATATCAATATCAACCTCCGATCGTTTCTCCCTCCTCCCCTCTCCTCTTCCTCCTCACCTCTCTCTCTCTCTCTCTCTCTCTCTCTCTCTCTCTCTACTTTGCAACCTCTATATAAATGGCCACCTTTCCTCCCACACCGCCGGATCACCCATTCTCTCTTAGCCTCCTCTCCTCCTCAGCTCCAAGCGCTAGCTCCAATCTATCTCCCTCTCTCTGCCCATTTATCAGCCTTTAACACACGAACTCAATCTACCGGTCCCTGGAAGAACCACTTCACGCAGGCCATCGTTTTGTCGATCGATCTAACAATGAGCATCTCGGTGAACGGTCAATCGTGCGTGCCGCCGGGGTTCCGTTTCCACCCAACGGAGGAAGAGCTCCTCAACTATTACCTCCGCAAGAAGGTCGCCTCCGAGGAGATCGACCTCGACGTGATCCGCGACGTTGATCTCAACAAGCTCGAGCCATGGGATATCCAAGGTACAACTATTATTTTCTTCTTCTCCCGCCATGGCGGCCTAGCTTGCACCTCCATTCATTCATATATAGTGGCTTAATTGCACGGTTCATGAAGCAAATAGTAGTTTGACAGTGCAAAGTGGCAAACTAGTACCTTCTGCCATTAAAAAACAAGCGAGCTCCATCTCAGTAAGAAATGCAACTATAATTTCTTGGATGGGTTGTTTTGTGCACACGTACCCGTGATGAACAAATCAAACTAAGAGAATTGTCTTGGTGCAATTTGGGTGTTTCAGAGAAATGTAAGATCGGCTCGGGTCCTCAGAACGACTGGTACTTCTTCAGCCACAAGGACAAGAAGTACCCGACGGGAACGCGGACGAACCGGGCGACGGCGGCCGGGTTCTGGAAGGCCACCGGCCGCGACAAGGCTATTTACAACGCCGTCAAACGCATCGGCATGCGCAAGACGCTCGTTTTCTACAAGGGCCGCGCTCCCCATGGCCAGAAGTCCGACTGGATCATGCACGAGTACCGCCTCGACGATCCTTCTTCCACAACGGACGCCGCCCCCACCGCCACCATGGTACGGATACAATCACCTAGCTCAATTGGGGAGCTAATGCACCGACCGCCATTAATTGTTTGCTGCCGTAACAATTATATGGAGGTGTGGTGGTGCAATGATAGGAGTACGAGCGTCCTAGCTTAGCACCTTGACACCATCCAGCCTTTCCTTCCCCCCTCTCTCTCTATGCCTAGTCTCTCACTGCACTAATGATTAAACTTTTTCCATGTGCTTCATGTGCCCCAAAAGGTAATAATAATTAACACCTGCCAGCCTTTGTCTTTGGATGCCGCCGTGCGTCATGCTCAGGTTGTCAGTGCCGCCACATCGTCGGACGCCGGCCAGGAGGACGGCTGGGTGGTGTGCAGAGTGTTCAAGAAGAAGCACCACCACAAGGATGCGGGGGCCGGAAACGGCAAGCGCGGCGGCGGGGGACGAGATGATGGGGGCAAGGCGGCACGCTCCTCCTCGCCGCTCTACTCCAGCGACGATGCACTTGACCAGATCCTGCACTACATGGGTCGCTCGTGCAAGCAGGAGCACGAGCTTTCGTCGCCGCGCCCGAGAACGGCCACGTCGCGGTATCTGCGGCCCCTCGAGACGGTTCTCGGTGGCCACGGTTTCATGAAGCTGCCACCGCTGGAGAGCCCCTCGGCGGCGGCCACGGCGCGGAATTCGACTACGACGCCGCTCGCGCCGAAAGGAGACGGAAATGTCGAGCGCGAGGTGGCGCACGCCGAGGACCTGCACCAACCCCACCGCGATGGCGGGATCACGGACTGGGCTATGATGGACCGGCTCGTCGCGTCCCACCTCAATGGCCAGCACGACGCGTCCACAGACCAGCTCTGCTTCGACGGCACCGCCGGCCATGCAGGCGGCAACGACGCCCTCGACGACACGGCCGTCAACGGGCTTGCCTTCTACTCCGCCGCGGCCACGAGGCTTCTCGGAGGGGCCGCCGCCGGTAGCAGCGACGACGACCTGTGGAGCTTCGCCCGATCTGCGGCGTCGTCGGAGCGGCTGAGCCATGTGTCACCGTAACAACTGTAGCTGCTATTGCCATGGCCAATGGAGGGCTGAAGACACGAAAGGTGGCGAGGCAGGACAGCAGCTGCCCTAGTACAGTAAAAAGACTACAACGAGAAAAGGGAGAAAATAATAATAAAGGAGAGCGAGATCAACAGAGAGAGACAGAGATCTCAAAGGTGATTAGATTGATGTGTGGAGAGAAAACAAAGTGAAAGAAAAGGGGATTAAAGCGGGCAGTAAGTTGGAGTATCACTGTCACCGCTGATCGCACCCGTCTCTTATTGTTTAATTAACCCTTTTAAGTACTATGTTATTAGCATATGGTTACTTATAATTAAGATCGACCGGTGATATATAAATTAATTCGTAATTACATAGTTTGTTGTGGTGTGTGCAAGGTGCGCAATTCATTTTTTTTCCTAGGATAAAGCAGTAACTTCTCTTCAAATTGTTGCCTGGAAATAAAGCTGAAAGATGGCCAAACTTTCTCATAGAATAGTAATCGGGGTGGAGACTACCGATTTAGCTTCATACTTTTTGCCATACAATTTGTTTAACTGGATTTAGTAATGCAGTTGATTAGTTAGGTGATTAATAAAATAATCGACCATGCATTATGGGTGTGACGACCATGGAGGCAGGGGCGAGAGATGCTGGACGCAGATCGTTATCTCGCTTGTCGTGACAGGAGAAAAAGGCAAGTGAATTTAATTTTAAAGTCGAAAAAAGAGAGGCATAGATCGATGGATGGATCGATCGGGCTATAGTAGTAGCTGCGCTGCCTGTCCCCAGCGCACGTACCGTGGTGCAATGTCGATCGTAGTGCCCTTTTGGTCCCCCAATAATTCCCCTCTCTCTTCACCTCCTCTGCCTAGCTATCTCACTCATGAGTCACTGATCTCCGTTCTGGAGAGAGAAAACATCAAGCAACATAAAAGCTGGACATGGAAACAAACATGCTACATCATGGACACAGAAAAGGGCTAAGGTCGATCTAGAGAGAGAAAGATCTCTGGTGAGAGGGAGAGAGATCTTTAGATAGGGAGGGTGGCAACTGGCAAGTGGGTGTTTGTCGGACATGCATGGAGAGAGTAGTGCCCAGGGGAGAGCAGCCAGTGCGATATGATACGCCTACGCAACTACGCACTCCAGACACGAGACATGCACAAGTCAACAGAGGGCGGCAACTGGCTAGCTCTACTATCTGAATCATGCACGTAGACGTAAAATACGTCGTACTGGCCATGCAACTTATCCCATGGAGGCATCATATCGGGCATTATTCTACCTGCCCGCCGAGTGGCCGACGACCGGCGGGGTACCGATACCCCCAGTGTTTATTTTTGTGTGGTCGTGGCCGGGGTCGGAGCTAAAAGGGGAATTGAATTGAATTAAGTTGGAGTGCCACAAAAAGGGTGGAAAGGGACGTGTCAGTCCAGACCCCGGCCCGAACCAGCTGCTTACCGCGCTACAGTGGTGTGCTCCACAGCCTCCACTACCACCGCCGAGAGGGGAAAACACCGTCCGTCCCCACGTGGGGAACGAGGACACGCGCGTACCAGCTTTCCCCGGGATCTATAGCTCGTTCCGTTGTGCGACAAGATTAACGCTCAAACTATGCACCGCCGAAACCACGTCCTGCCGCGTTAGAATTTACATTCTGTTTTACGGGAAAACAGTAGATCTTCTGCTACGTACGGTTACAAATTTTGTGAGTTTGCGTTTGTACATACTCGGTCGTCTTCTCTCGCCCGCCCATGCCCATCCATACCTTCTCTTTTTACCTAGCAGCAAAAGAAAAACTCCCCTCAGACGCTGCCCTCACACGCAGCACCGCTCCCTCGCAGCAACAATGTTGCCCCTGCTACATCTGCATGAAGTTGAAGATGCCAGGATCATACCGAGTCAACACAGTCAGCGGCAACCCTACACACGCCCTTCGGGAAATGGCCGTGAACCTAGAGCAGACCGAGGACCACACGGGTAGGAAGTCGTGGACCTGGGTGAAGGCCCACGATCGAGTCGACGCACTCCCGAGAAGGTAGTCGTCGTCCCGGAGAAGGGTCGCGCACCCACGAACGGAGTCGACGAATCCCGGGAATGCAGGTCAGCCCACAGTCCAACGTCTCGGACAGTGGCCCATCTGTTAGTGATTCGTTAATTAATTCCTGATTAATTAATTCGTTTCTGAGTGGCAAAAATAAGCTCTGGCTTGGCTCATTCCCGCAATGGCGAGGCGAGGCGGGCGGCGGAGGAGGAGTGCGCATGTACCACTCCTCTTCCCAAGCTTCCAATGGCAAGTGGTAGAGCAACCCTTATAAAGAGGTCTCAACTCTCCTCAACTAGTAAGGTGGGACTAAACTTCCCACCACCTGCCATACTATACATGGGCCTCAAGATTAACCAGGAATCATTGTTCATATGGGCCTAAAGCCCATCTATGATTCAACAATCCCCCACTAGATCTCGAGGCACATCAGTTTGTCAACCGTTCCAAACAATGTTTGATATATCAGAAATTTCAGTGGAGACTGTTAAGTTGAACTTCCACTTAGAGCAACAGAATTAGACTTCTTTGCAACCAAACAATGGACTATGCCTTGAATTGTCAGTTTGGCGTGCAGAAGTTTTGCCTATTGTCAGCTGATATGTGGTTGCCGAAGGCTAAACCCCACGGGTGGAGCTTATTAGTCATACTCCGTACCTTCTCATGAGCTTCCAAGAGATTACCCAATCTCATAGACTGTGACCAGCAGTCGGGCTCACATAAGTGTGTTCCTCCAAAGACTGCTCTGTAGGTTAGCATCTTGCTTACACAAGCTTTGGAACACATTAAGACAAAAGTCAGGCTGGCTTATAGAATTGAGAGTATTATGTGTCTCCAACGGAGTGGGTTAATTGAGGATACTCTCCTCAGTTGGCCGCTGGATTGTTTTTCCAGGTCCTAATTCACAGGATCTCCGATCACATAGGTTGGGTTACCACCATGGCAACTTACGTGGGTCTTATACCCATCTCACTCGATGCATTTTCTATCACAATCCGTGATAGCCCTTTCGTAAAAGGGTCTGCCAGATTTTTAGCAGTCTGAATATAATCCAACGCTATCACTCCGGAGTTTCTTGATTTTCTGACAGATTTCAATCTTCTTCTTATGTCCTTAGTGGATTTTATGTTGTCCTTTGAACTCTTAGCTTTGGCAATCACCGTGTGATTGTCACAGTTCATAAGGACAGCCGACACTGGTTTATCAACCACCGCCAAATCCATCAAAGGCTCTTGATGCCATTCTGCTTTGACGCATGATGTGTCTAATGTTGTGAGTTGTACTTTCATAGTCGTTCTGGTTAAGATCATCTGCTTGCAAGACTTCCAGGAAACAGCACCACCACCAAGTGTGAAGACATGTCCACTTGTGGCTTTCATCTAATTAGCATCAGATATCCAATTCGAATCACTATACCCCTCAAGTACCGTCGGGTACCCAGAGTAGTGAATTCCATAGTTCACATTACGTTGCAAATAACGCATCACTCGCTCAACAGCATGCCAATGCACATCTCCCGAGTTGGAAACAAACCGGCTCAGTTTGCACACAGCAAATGAGATGTTACAACGAGTAGCACATGCTAGGTACATCAGTGAACCAACCACTTGAGAATATCTCAATTGATCTATAGCCGTGCCTTCGAACTTCCGAATCCGCATGCTAGGATCATATGGTGTTGCGGAAGGTTTGCAGTCCGAATATCCAAACCGGCTCAAAATCTTCTCAACATAGTGGGATTGCAAAAGTGTAATTCCACCCTCAGAATTTCTCAATAGCTTGATGTTCAAGATAACATCAGCCACGCCCAGGTCTTTCATCTCAAAGTTATGAGAGACAAAAGTCTTGACCTCCTCAATGACTTTCACTAATAGAAAACAGGGCTTTGGTTCGCGCAGGGCAAGCCCATTAGTCCCGGTTCAGTCACGAACTGGGACCTATGGGGGCAAGCCCATTAGTCTCGGTTTGCAACTTTTATTATTGCTTGTTATTATATAGTATGATGGTTTTGGTATCCGCCCCCATCAGCGCTCGTCCTGTCTATGATTCAGATGTGGTATATATTATCTTTTTATAACTATTTACTTCATTTATTGTTTTGACAATTATGCCGACCAATGTGACATAGATTTTATTTATGTAGGAGGAAGTTGAACCGGAAATTCCAACCGACCCAATTGTCGAGAGGTTAAATTTAGTTGAAGAAGAAAACACTTACTGGAAGGAAAAAATAAAAAAATTGAGGAGGAGAACATGATGTTGGAGTTGCATGTTGCGGATGTCATTGATGATCACAAGATCAAGATGGATGCAATGCGGTTGAAGATTAGAAAGATTAGAAAATATGCCATTCATACCGAGGCTTGGTATCATTATGCCGTTGGATCAATTATTACCTAGGATGTGATTATGATCGCATTTTTTGTTGCATTGAAAGGTTTTACATAGTTTCAATGTATGGTTTAAATACATGCTCTGGAGAGCTATATGTTGTTCAATGAGAACTATGTATGTAATTTGTTTTTAATGTGATGATGAACTTCTATTAATTTGGTCACTTATCTATTCATGAGAGCTATATGTACTAAGTTGATGATGTGGCTTTGAATGGTGCATTTTGAACACAGAAAAACTATGGAGTTCAAACAAGTCAAAAAAATGAAATCCCTTTGTAACAGACGAGTTTCCATATGAAACCCTCATACTTCGAAAGAGATTGTCCCTTTTGTACACGAAGTGAATCCAGTTTTTGCCGCAACCCTCTCTACTTTCTTGCACATGCTATGTGGGTGAAATGATGATACCATGCAAACTTTCAACCTTTTCAGAGTTCATTTGAAATATTTTTCAATTTCAGGGTCTTATAGCTCAAAATAATCAGTAAATGCATGAAAAATAACAAACGAAGTCAGAAAGGGTTGAAAATTGACGATGTGGCTTTGAATGGTGCATTTTGAACACAGCAAAACTATGGAGTTCAAACAAGTTAAAAAAATGAAATCCCTTTGTAACAGACGAGTTTCCATATGAAACCCTCATACTTCGAAAGAGATTGTCTGTTTTGTACATGAAGTGCATCCAGTTTTTGCCGTAACCCTCTCTAGTTTCTTGCACATGCTATATGGTAGAAATGATGATAGCATGCAAACTTTTAACCTTTTCAGAGTTCATTTGAAATGCTTTTCAATTTTAGGGTCTTATAGCTCAAAATAATCAATAAATGCATGCAAAATAACAAATGAAGTTAGAAAGGGTTGAAAATTGATGATGTGGCTTTGAATGGCGCATTTTGAACACAGAAACACTATGGAGTTCAAACAAGTTAAAAAATGAAATCCCTTTGTAACAGACGCGTTTCAGTATGAAACCCTCATACTTCGGAAGAGATTGTCGTTTTGTACACGAAGTGCATCCAGTTTTTGCCGTAACCCTCTCTACTTTCTTGCACATGCTATGTGGGTGAAATGATGATACCATGCAAACTTTCAATCTTTTCAGAGTTCATTTGAAATGCTTTTCAATTTCAGGGTCTTATAGCTCAAAATAATCTGTAAATGCATGAAAAATAACAAATGAAGTCAGAAAGGGTTGAAAATTGATGATGTGGCTTTGAATGGTGCATTTTGAACACAAAGAAACTATGGAGTTCAAACAAGTTAAGAAAATGAAATCGCTTTGTAACAGACAAGTTTTCGTATGAAACCCTCATACCTCGAGAGATTGTCTGTTTTGTACACGAAGTGCATCCTGTTTTTGCTGTAACCCTCTCTACTTTCTTGCCGATGCTCTATGGGTGAAATGATGATACCATGCCAACTTTCAACCTTTTCAGAGTTCATTTGAAATGCTTTTCAATTTGAGGGTCTTATAGCTCAAAATAATCAGTATATGCATGAAAAATAACAAATGAAGTCATAAAGGGTTGAAAATTGATGATGTGGCTTCGAATGTTGCATTTTGAATACAGAATAACTATGGAGTTCAAACAAGTTAAAAAATGAAATCCCTTTGTAACACACGATTTCCGTATGAAAACCATCATACTTCGAAAGAGATTATCCGTTTTGTACACGAAGTGCATCCAGTTTTAGCCATAACCCTCTCTACTTTCTTGCACATGCTATGTGGGTGAAATGATGATACCATGAAAACTTTCAACCTTTTCAGAGTTCATTTGAAATGCTTTTCAATTTCAGGGTCTTATAGCTTAAAATAATCAGTATATGCATGAAAAATAACAAATGAAGTCAGAAAGGGTTGAAAATTGATGATGTGGCTTTGAATGGTGCATTTTGAACACAGAAAAACTATGGAGTTCAAACAAGTTAAAAAATGAAATCCCTTTGTAACAGACGAGTTTCCGTATGAAACCCTCATGCTTCGAAAGAGATTGTTCGTTTTGTACACGAAGTGCATCCAGTTTTTGAGGTAACCCTTTCTACTTTCTTGCACATGCTATGTGGGTGAAATGATGATACCATGCCAACTTTCAACCTTTTGAGAGTTCATTTGAAATGGTTTTCAATTTCAGGGTCTTATAGCTCAAAATAATCAGTAAATGCATGAAAAATAACATATGAAGTCAGAAAGGGTTGAAAATTGACGATGTGGCTTTGAATGGTGCATTTTGAACACAGCAAAGCTATGGAGTTCAAACAAGTTAAAAAAATGAAATCCCTTTGTAACAGATGAGTTTCCGTATGAAACCCTCATACTTCGAAAGAGATTGTCCGTTTTGTACACGAAGTGCATCCAGTTTTTGCCGTAACCCTCTCTAGTTTCTTGCACATGCTATGTGGGTGAAATGATGATACCATGCAAACTTTTAACCTTTTTAGAGTTCATTTGAAATGCTTTTCAATTTCAGGGTCTTATAGCTCAAAATAATCAATAAATGCATGAAAAATTACAAATGAAGTTAGAAAGGGTTGAAAATTGATGATGTGGCTTTGAATGGCGCATTTTGAACACAGAAACACTATGGAGTTCAAACAAGTTAAAAAATGAAATCCCTTTGTAACAGACGAGTTTCAGTATGAAACCGTCATACTTCGAAAGAGCTTGTCAGTTTTGTACACGAAGTGCATCCAGTTTTTGCCGTAACCGTCTCTACTTTCTTGCACATACTATGTGGGTGAAATGATGATACCATGCAAACTTTCAATCTTTTCAGAGTTCATTTGAAATGCTTTTCAATTTCAGGGTCTTATAGCTCAAAATAATCAGTAAATGCATGAAAAATAACAAATGAAGTCAGAAAGGGTTGAAAATTGATGATGTGGCTTTGAATGGTGCATTTTGAACACAGAAAAACTATGGAGTTCAAGAAAGTTAAAAAAATGAAATCCCTTTGTAACAGACGAGTTTCCGTATGAAACCCTCATGCTTCAAAAGAGATTGTCCGTTTTGTACACGAAGTGCATCCAGTTTTTGACGTAACCCTTTCTACTTTCTTGCACATACTATGTGGGTGAAATGATGATACCATGCCAACTTTCAACCTTTTCAGAGTTCATTTGAAATGGTTCTCAATTTCAGGGTCTTATAGCTCAAAATAATCAGTAAATGCATGAAAAATAACAAATGAAGTCAGAAAGGGTTGAAAATTGATGATGTGGCTTTGAATGGTGCATTTTGAACACAGAAAAACTATGGAGTTCAAACAAGTTAAAAAATGAAATCCCGTTGTTACAGACGATTTTCCGTATGAAACCCTCATACTTCGAAAGAGATTGTCAGTTTTGTACATGAAGTGCATCCAGTTTTTGCCGTAACCCTCTCTACTTTCTTTCACATGCTATGTGGGTGAAATGATGATACCATAAAAACTTTCAATCTTTTCAGAGTTCATTTGAAATGCTTTTCAGTTTCAGGGTCTTATAGCTCAAAATAATCAGTAAATGCATGAAAAATAACAAATGAAGTTAGAAAGGGTTGAAAATTGACGATGTGGATTTGAATGGTGCATTTTGAACACAGAAAAACTATGGAGTTCAAACAAGTTAAAAAAATGAAATCCCTTTGTAACATACGAGTTTCCGTATGAAACCCTCATGCTTCGAAAGAGATTGTCCGTTTTGTACACGAAGTGCATCCAATTTTTGGCGTAACCCTTTCTACTTTCTTGCACATGCTATGTGGGTGAAATGATGATACCATGCCAACTTTCAACCTTTTCAAAGTTCATATGAAATGCTTTTCAATTTCAGGGTATTATAGCTCAAAATAATCAGTAAATGCATGAAAAATAACAAATGAAGTCAGAAAGGGTTGAAAATTGATGATGTGGGTTTGAATGATGTATTTTGAACAGAGAAAAACTACGTTGTTCAAACAAGTTAAAAAATGAAATCCCTTTGTAATAGACAAGTTTCCGTATGAAACCCTCATACTTCGAAAGAGATTGTCCGTTTTGTACACGAAGTGCATCCAGTTTTTGCCGTAACCCCCTCCAGTTTCTTGCACATGTTATGTGGGTGTGATGTCTACTACACAACCTTCTTATTGTAGACGTTGTTGGGGCTCCAAGTGCAGAGGTTTGTAGGAAAGTAGCAAATTTCCCTCAAGTGGATGACCTAAGGTTTATCAATCCGTAGGAGGCGTAGGATGAAGATGGTCTCTCTCAAGCAACCCTGCAACCAAATAACAAAGAGTCTCTTGTGTCCCCAACACACCCAATACAATGGTAAATTGTATAGGTGCACTAGTTCGGCGAAGAGATGGTGATACAAGTGGTATATGGATAGTAGATAAAGGTATCTGAAAATATAAAAACACCAAGGTAACTAATGATAAAAGTGAGCGTAAATGGTATTGCAATGCATTGAAACAAGGCCTAGGGTTCATACTTTCGCTAGTGCAAGTCCCCTCAACAATAATAACATAATTGGATCACATAACTATCCCTCAACATGCAACAAAGAGTCACTCCAAAGTCACTAATAGCGGAGAACAAACAAAGAGATTATGGTAGGGTACGAAACCACCTCAAAGTTATTCTTTCCAATCCATCCGTTGGGCTATTCCTATAAGTGTCACAAACAGCCCTAGAGTTTGTACTAGAATAACACCTTAAGACACAACTCAACAAAAACCCTAATGTCACCTCAATTATCCGTGGGTATGATTATACGATATGCATCACACAATCTCATATTTATCTATTCAACCAACACATAGAACCTCAAAGAGTGCCCCAAAGTTCTACCGGAGAATCACGACGAAAACGTGTGCCAACCTCTATGCATAGGTTCATGGGCGGAACCCGCAAGTTGATCACCAAAACATACATCAAGTGAATCACGTGGTATCCCATTGTCACCACAGATACGCACGGCAAGACATACATCAAGTTTTCTCAAATCTTTAAAGACTCAATCCGATAAGATAACTCCGAAGGGGAAACTCAATTCATTACAAGAGAGAAGAGGGGGGAGAAAACATCATAGGATCCAACTATAATAGCAAAGCTCGCGATACATCAAGATCGTACCACCTCAAGAACACGAGAGAGAGAGAGAGATCAAACACATAGCTACTGGTACATACCCTCAGCCCCGAGGGAGAACTACTCCCTCCTCGTCATGGAGAGCACCGGGATGATGAAGATGGCCACCGGAGAGGGATTGCCCCCTCCGGCAGGGTGCCGGAATGGGTCTAGATTGGTTTTCGGTGGCTACGGAGGCTTTTGGCGGCGGAACACCCGATCTATTGTCTGTTCTAGAAGTTTTAGGGTATGTGAGTATATATGGGTGCCGGAAGTACGTCGGTGGAGCTTCGGGCGTCCCACGAGGTAGGGGGCGCGCCGTAGGGGGGGGGGCGCCCCCACCCTCGTGATCACCTCCCTTGGCTCATGACGTGGGGTCCAAGTCCATCCGGTAGCTTTCCTTCCAAAAATAACTTCTCCAGTTGATTTCGTTCCGTTTCGACTCCGTTTGATATTCCTTTTCTTCGAAACACTAAAATAGGCAAAAAACGGCAATTCTGGGCTGGGCCTCCGGTTAATAGGTTAGTCCCAAAAATAATATAAAAGTGGATAATAAAGCCCAATATTGCCCAAAACAGTAGATAACATAGCATGGAGCAATCAAAAATTATAGATACGTTGGAGACGTATCAGGGTGAAATGATGATACCATGCAAACTTTCAACATTTTCAGAGTTCATTTGAAATGCTTTTCAATTTCAGGGTTTTATAGCTCAAAATAATCAGTAAATGCATGAAAAATAACAAATGAAGTCAGCAAGGGCTGAAAATTGATGATGTGGCTTTGAATGGTTCATTTTGAACACAGAAAAACTATGGAGTTCAAACAAGTTAAAAAATGAAATCCCTTTGTAACAGACGAGTTTCCGTATGAAACCCTCATACTTCGAAAGAGATTATCCGTTTTGTACATGAAGTGCATCCAGTTTTTGCCGTAACCCTCTCTAGTTTCTTGCACATGCTATGTGGGTGAAATGATGATACCATGCAAACTTTCAACCTTTTCGGAGTTCATTTGAAATGCTTTTCAATTTCAGGGTCTTATAGCTCAAAATAATCAGTAAATGCATGAAAAATAACAAATGATGTCAGAAAGGGTTGAAAATTTATGATGTGGCTTTGAATGGTGCATTTTGAACACAGAAAAACTATGGAGTTCAAACAAGTTAAAAACCGAAATCCTTTTGTAACAGACGAGTTTCCGTATGAAACCCTCATACTTCGAAAGAGATTGTCCGTTGTGTACACGAAGTGCATCCAGTTTTTACCATAACCCTCTCTACTTTCTTGCACATGCTATGTGGGTGAAATGATGATACCATGCAAACTTTCAACCTTTTCAGAGTTCGTTAGAAATGCTTTTCAATTTCAGGGTCTTATAGCTCAAAATAATCAGTAAATGCATGAAAAATAACAAATGAAGTCAGAAAGGGTTGAAAATTGATGATGTGGCTTTGAAAGGTGCATTTTGAACACAGAAAAACTATGCAGTTCAAACAAGTTACAAAATGAAATCCCTTTGTAATAGACGAGTTTCCATATGAAACCCTCATACTTCGAAAGAGATTGTCTGTTTTGTACACGAAGTGTATCCAGTTTTTGCCGTAACCCTCTCTAGTTTCTTGCACATGCTATGTGGGTGAAATAATGATGCCATGCAAACTTTCAACATTTTCAGAGTTCATTTGAAATGCTTTTCAATTCCAGGGTCTTATAGCTCAAAATAATCAGTAAATGCACGAAAAATAACAAATGAAGTCAGAAAGGGTTGAAAATTGATGATGTGGCTTTGAAAGGTGCATTTTGATCACATAAAAACTATGTAGTTCAAACAAGTTAAAAAAATGAAATCCCTTTGTAACAGATGAGTTTTCGTATGAAAACCTCATACTTCGAAAGAGATTGCCGTTTTGTACCCGAAGTGCATCCAGTTTTTGCCGTAACCCTCTCTAATTTCTTGCACACGCTATTTTGAGTGAAATGATGATACCATGCCAACTTTCAACCTTTTCAAAGTTAATGTGAAATGCTTTTCAATTTCAAGGTCTTATAGCTCAAAATAATCAGTAAATGCATGAAAAAAACAAATGAAGTCTTGAAAATTGATGATGTGGCTTTGAAAGGTGCATTTTGAACACAGAAAAACTATGGAGTTCAAACAAGTTAAAAAATGAAATCCCGTTGTTACAGACGATTTTCCGTATGAAAGCCTCATACTTCGAAAGAGATTGTCAGTTTTGTACACCAAGTGCATCCAGTTTTTGCCGTAACCCTCTCTACTTTCTTGCACATGCTATGTGGGTGAAATGATGATACCATACAAACTTTCAGTCTTTTCAGAGTTCATTTGAAATGCTTTTCAATTTCAGGGTCTTATAGCTCAAAATAATCAGTAAATGCATGAAAAATAACAAATGAAGTCAGAAAGGGTTGAAAATTGATGATGTGGGTTTGAATGATGTATTTTGAATAGAGAAAAACTACGTTGTTCAAACAAGTTAAAAAATGAAATCCCTTTGTAACAGACGAGTTTCCGTATGAAACCCTCATACTTCGAAAGGGATTGTCCGTTTTGTACACGAAGTGCATCCAGTTTTTGCCGTAACCCTCTCTAGTTTCTTGCACATGCAATGTGGGTGAAATGATGATACCATGCCAACTTTCAACCTTTTCAAAGTTCATTTGAAATGCTTTTCAATTTCAGGGTCTTATAGCTCAAAATAATCAGTAAATGCATGAAAAATAACAAATGAAGTCAGAAAGGGTTGAAAATTGATGATGTGGGTTTGAATGATGTATTTTGAATAGAGAAAAACTACGTTGTTCAAACAAGTTAAAAAATGAAATCCCTTTGTAACAGACGAGTTTCCGTATGAAACCCTCATACTTCGAAAGGGATTGTCCGTTTTGTACACGAAGTGCATCCAGTTTTTGCCGTAACCCCCTCCAATTTCTTGCACATGTTATGTGGGTGTGATGTCTACTACACAACCTTCTTATTGTAGACGTTGTTGGGGCTCCAAGTGCAGAGGTTTGTAGGACAATAGCAAATTTCCCTCAAGTGGATGACCTAAGGTTTATCAATCCGTAGGAGGCGTAGGATGAAGATGGTCTCTCTCAAGCAACCCTGCAACCAAATAACAAAGAGTCTCTTGTGTCCCCAACACACCCAATACAATGGTAAATTGTATAGGTGCACTAGTTCGGCGAAGAGATGGTGATACAAGTGGTATATGGATAGTAGATAAAGGTATCTGAAAATATAAAAACACCAAGGTAACTAATGATAAAAGTGAGCGTAAATGGTATTGCAATGCATTGAAACAAGGCCTAGGGTTCATACTTTCGCTAGTGCAAGTCCCCTCAACAATAATAACATAATTGGATCACATAACTATCCCTCAACATGCAACAAAGAGTCACTCCAAAGTCACTAATAGCGGAGAACAAACGAAGAGATTATGGTAGGGTACGAAGCCACCTCAAAGTTATTCTTTCCAATCCATCCGTTGGGCTATTCCTATAAGTGTCACAAACAGCCCTAGAGTTTGTACTAGAATAACACCTTAAAAAAAACAACTCAACAAAAACCGTAATGTCACCTGAATTATCCGTGGGTATGATTATACGATATGCATCACACAATCTCATATTTATCTATTCAACCAACACATAGAACCTCAAAGAGTGCCCCAAAGTTCTACCGGAGAATCACGACGAAAACGTGTGCCAACCTCTATGCATAGGTTCATGGGCGGAACCCGCAAGTTGATCACCAAAACATACATCAAGTGAATCACGTGGTATCCCATTGTCACCACAGATACGCACGGCAAGACATACATCAAGTTTTCTCAAATCTTTAAAGACTCAATCCGATAAGATAACTCCGAAGGGGAAACTCAATTCATTACAAGAGAGAAGAGGGGGGGAGAAAACATCATAGGATCCAACTATAATAGCAAAGCTCGCAATACATCAAGATCGTACCACCTCAAGAACACGAGAGAGAGAGAGAGATCAAACACATAGCTACTGGTACATACCCTCAGCCCCGAGGGAGAACTACTCCCTCCTCGTCATGGAGAGCACCGGGATGATGAAGATGGCCACCGGAGAGGGATTGCCCCCTCCGGCAGGGTGCTGGAATGGGTCTAGATTGGTTTTCGGTGGCTACGGAGGCTTTTGGCGGCGGAACACCGGATCTATTGTCTGTTCTAGAAGTTTTAGGGTATGTGAGTATATATGGGTGCAGGAAGTACGTCGGTGGAGCTTCGGGCGTCCCACGAGGTAGGGGGCGCGCCGTAGGGGGGGCGCCCCCACACTCGTGATCACCTCCCTTGGCTCATGACGTGGGGTCCAAGTCCATCCGGTAGCTTTCCTTCCAAAAATAACTTCTCCAGTTGATTTCGTTCCGTTTCGACTCCGTTTGATATTCCTTTTCTTCGAAACACTAAAATAGGCAAAAAACGGCAATTCTGGGCTGGGCCTCCGGTTAATAGGTTAGTCCCAAAAATAATATAAAAGTGGATAATAAAGCCCAATATTGCCCAAAACAGTAGATAACATAGCATGGAGCAATCAAAAATTATAGATACATTGGAGACGTATCAGGGTGAAATGATGATACCATGCAAACTTTCAACATTTTCAGAGTTCATTTGAAATGCTTTTCAATTTCAGGGTTTTATAGCTCAAAATAATCAGTAAATGCATGAAAAATAACAAATGAAGTCAGCAAGGGTTGAAAATTGATGATGTCGCTTTGAATGGTTCATTTTGAACACAGAAAAACTATGGAGTTCAAACAAGTTAAAAAATGAAATCCCTTTGTAACAGACGAGTTTCCGTATGAAACCCTCATACTTCGAAAGAGATTGTCCGTTTTGTACATGAAGTGCATCCAGTTTTTGCCGTAACCCTCTCTAGTTTCTTGCACATGCAATGTGGGTGAAATGATGATACCATGCAAACTTTCAACCTTTTCGGAGTTCATTTGAAATGCTTTTCAATTATAGGGTCTTATAGCTCAAAATAATCAGTAAATGCATGAAAAATAACAAATGAAGTCAGAAAGGGTTGAAAATTTATGATGTGGCTTTGAATGGTGCATTTTGAACACAAAAAAACTATGGAGTTCAAACAAGTTAAAAACCGAAATCCTTTTGTAACAGACGAGTTTCCGTATGAAACCCTCATACTTCGAAAGAGATTGTCCGTTGTGTACACGAAGTGCATCCAGTTTTTACCATAACCCTCTCTACTTTCTTGCACATGCTATGTGGGTGAAATGATGATACCATGCAAACTTTCAACCTTTTCAGAGTTCGTTAGAAATGCTTTTCAATTTCAGGGTCTTATAGCTCAAAATAATCAGTAAATGCATGAAAAATAACAAATGAAGTCAGAAAGGGTTGAAAATTGATGATGTGGCTTTGAAAGGTGCATTTTGAACACAGAAAAACTATGCAGTTCAAACAAGTTACAAAATGAAATCCCTTTGTAATAGACGAGTTTCCATATGAAACCCTCATACTTCGAAAGAGATTGTCTGTTTTGTACACGAAGTGTATCCAGTTTTTGTCGGAACCCTCTCTAGTTTCTTGCACATGCTATGTGGGTGAAATGATGATGCCATGCAAACTTTCAACATTTTCAGAGTTCATTTGAAATGCTTTTCAATTCCAGGGTCTTATAGCTCAAAATAATCAGTAAATGCACGAAAAATAACTAATGAAGTCAGAAAGGGTTGAAAATTGATGATGTGGCTTTGAAAGGTGCATTTTGATCACAAAAAAACTATGTAGTTCAAACAAGTTAAAAAAATGAAATCCCTTTGTAACAGATGAGTTTCCGTATGAAACCCTCATACTTCGAAAGAGATTGTCCGTTTTGTACCCGAAGTGCATCCAGTTTTTGCCGTAACCCTCTCTAATTTCTTGAACACGCTATTTTGAGTGAAATGATGATACCATGCCAGCTTTCAACCTTTTCAGAGTTAATGTGAAATGCTTTTCAATTTCAGGGTCTTATAGCTCAAAATAATCAGTAAATGCATGAAAAAAACAAATGAAGTCTTGAAAATTGATGATGTGGCTTTGAAAGGTGCATTTTGAACACAAAAAAACTATGGAGTTCAAACAAGTTAAAAAAATGAAATCCCTTTGTAACAGACGAGTTTCCGTATGAAACCCTCATACTTCGAAAGAGGTTGTCCGTTTTGTACACGAAGTGCATCCATTTTTTGTCGTAACCCTCTCTAATTTCTAGGACATGCTATGTGGGTTAAATGATGATACCATGCCAACTTTTAACCTTTTCAGAGTTAATGTGAAATGCTTTTCAATTTCAGGGTCTTATAGCTCAAAATAATCAGTAAATGCATGAAAAAAAATAACAAATGAAGTCAGAAAGGGTTAAAAATTGATGATGTGGCTTTGAATGGTGCATTTTGAACATAGAAAAACTATGGAGTTCGAAAAAGTTAAAAAATAGAAATCCCTTTGTAATAGACGAGTTTCCGTATGAAACCCTCATACTTCGAAAGAGATTGTCCGTTTTGTACACGAAGTGCATCCGGTTTTTGCCGTAACCCTCTGTACTTTCTTGCCGATGCTATGTGGGTGAAATGATGATACCATGCCAACTTTCAACCTTTTCAGAGTTCATTTGAAATGCTTTACAATTTCAGGGTCTTATAGCCCAAAATAATTAGTATATGCATGAAAAATAAGAAATGAAGTCATAAAGGGTTGAAAATTGATGATGTGGCTTTGAATGGTGCATTTTGAACACAGAATAACTATGGAGTTCAAACAATGTGACGCCCGGGTAATTAAGCTACAGTAATCCCCGCTAATGATGCCACGTCACCTCGGTTACTGTGGATAAACTCGCGTTAGTTCGAAACCTAGTTCAAATTTAAATTCAAAATCAAGCAAACAATAAAAGTTTTCAAATATTAAAATTTAAATGTTCGGAGTGAACCAAATAATACATAGGTAATTATGGTAATGAAACCACATTTTTATAAAAAGTTTAGATGCTCAAAGGAAAATAAAACAGCAGCAAAAGAAAGTAATTAAATGCCTTTTGTATTTTGTAAAATATTGAACTATTTTATTTAGCTGTCCAAATTAATGTGGCAGTGGTATCTTTAACATACCATATTTAGGTGTTGTTCTCACCTTCTTCAAAATTGAAATAAATTAATAATTTAATAAAACCGAAAGGAATAAATAAAAGAAAGGGAAAAAGAAAACAAAAGAAGAAGAATAAAAGAGAGAAAGAACCCCCCCCCCCACTGGGCCACAGCCCAGCTGGCCTCTGGGCCAACCAGGCCGGCC
>NC_041392.1:464189007-464196501 GCF_002162155.2 Triticum dicoccoides | reverse complement strand
CTCTCTACTCCCCGCCGTGGTCAACGCACTCACGCGCGTGCCCAGGCGCGCTCACCGCACCACGGCCAGCGCGCCGCCCCGTTCCCCACGTCGCCCCGCTCGCCGTCTCTACTGGAGACCGCCTGTGGCGACCCCGCCGGCCACCGCGACCATCTGCGCCGGCCTCCCGCTCCAATCCCACCCCTCGCCTCCGCCCGCCGTGGCCCCGGTTGGCCGCGCCGGCGTGCCGCGCCGTTGGCGCCTCGGCAGCCTCGTCCCGCCCTGCGGGCGAGTGCTTGTTCGGGTGGCGCCTGTAACCGCACGCCCGCATAGGCTCCCCTGGCCCCATGACAATTGGGGCCCGCCCCCATAACGTTTTATTAAAAAAAGGGAATTAAAAAAAGAAGATAATAAATAAAAAAAGATTTAATAAAATTAATTAATAATTAATTAATTATCTAATGAATTAATTAAGTTAATTAATCCGGTTTAATTAATTTAATTAACTAGTTAGGTTAATTAAATAGTAATTACATTATCTAATCTGTAATTAACCTAAACAGAGAATGACAGGTGGGTCCCACTGGACCCACATGTCAGGTTGACCAAGTCAACTCTGTTGACTGCTGACGTCAGCATGACATCATGCTGACCTCATAAATCCATTTTCGAATTAATTAATTAATGAATTAAATTCCAGGAATTAATAAAATCTTTAGAAAATCATATCTTTTAATCCGTAACTCGGATTAAAATATCTTCAACATGAAAGTTGCTCAGAACGACGAGACGAATCCGGATACACATTCCGTTCGTCCGCCACACCCCCCTAACCTATCGAACTCGCAACTTTCCCCCTCCGGCTCCTCTGCCCGAAAACATGAAACACCGGGGATATTTTCCCGGATGTTTACCCCCTTTAACCGGTACCACCTCATACCACGTTAGGGCACGCCTAGCATCGTTACTTGTCATGTCATGCATCGATATGCATATGTTTGCATGGTATTCATTGTTTCTTCCCCCTCTTCTCTCCGGTAGACCACGAGACCGACGCTGCTGCTGCCCAGTTCGACTACGGAGTTGACGACCCCTCTCTCTTGCCAGAGCAACCAGGCAAGCCCCCCCCTTGATCACTAGATATCGCCTATTCTACTCTATACTGCTTGCATTAGAGTAGTGTAGCATGTTACTGCTTTCTGATTATACCTGTCCTGATGCATAGCCTGTCCTTGTTACTACTGTTGTTACCGTTACCTGCAATCCTATATGCTTAGTATAGGATGCTAGTATTTTCATCTGTGGCCCTACATTCTTGTCCGTCTGCCGTGCTATACTATCGGGCCGTGATCACTCGGGAGGTGATCACGGGTATATACTATATACTTTATACATGATACATGTGGAGACTAAAGTCGAGTCGGCTGGTGGAGCACCCGCGAGTGGATCTTTGAGGCGGAGCGGCAGGGCAGGTTGAGACCTCCTAGGAGAGAGGTGGGCCTGGCCCTGTTCGGCGTTCACGGATACTTAACACGCTTAACGAGATCTTGGTATTTGATCTGAGTTGGCTACGAGCCTATACGCACTAACCATCTACGTGTGAGTAGTTATGGGTATCCCGGCGTCGTGGTATCAGCCGAAGCACTTCGTGACGCCAGCGACTGAGCGGCGCGCGCTGGATTGGACTGGAACGCCACTAGGCTAGGTCTGCTTCCGGCCGCGTACGCAACGTGGAGGTGTGCTCAGGGCGATGGGCCCAGACCCCTGCGCGCTTAGGTTTAGACCGGCGTGCTGGCCTCTTTGTTGAGCCTAGGTGGGGCTGCGACGTGTTGATCTTCCGCGGCCGGGCATGACCCAGGAAAGTGTGTCCGGCCAAATGGGATCAAGCGTGTTGGGTAAGTTGGTGCACCCCTGCAGGGAAGTTAATCTATTCGAATAGCCGTGATCTTCGGTAACAGGACGACTTGGAGTTGTACCTTGACCTTATGACAACTAGAATCGGATACTTAATAAAACACACCCTTCCAAGTTCCACAGACAACCCGGTGATCGCTCTTCCACAGGGCAATGAGGGGAGGATCGCCGGGTATGATTATGCTATGCGATGCGACTGGAGATGCTACTGGAGATGCTACTTGGAGATGCTACTTGGAGGACTTCCATCTACTCTCTTCTACATGCTGCAAGACGGAGGCTGCCAGAAGCGTAGTCTTCGACAGGATTAGCTATCCCCCTTTTATTCTGGCATTCTGCAGTTCAGTCCACCGATATGGCCCTTTACACATATACCCATGCATATGTAGTGTAGCTCCTTGCTTGCGAGTACTTTGGATGAGTACTCACGGTTGCTTTTCTCCCTCTTTTCCCCTTTCCTTCTACCTGGTTGTCGCAACTAGATGCTGGAGCCCTGGAGCCAGACGCCACTGTCGACGATGATTCCTACTACACTGGAGGTGCCTACTACTACGTGCAGGCGGCTGATGATGACCATGAGTAGTTTAGGAGGATCCCAGGCAGGAGGCCTGCGCCTCTTTCGATCTGTATCCCAGTTTGTGCTAGCCTTCTTAAGGCAAACTTGTTTAACTTATGTCTGTTCTCAGATATTGTTGCTTCCGCTGACTCGTCTATGATCGAGCACTTGTATTCGAGCCCTCGAGGCCCCTGGCTTGTATTATGATGCTTGTATGACTTATTTTCTTTGTAGAGTTGTGTTGTGATATCTTCCCGTGAGTCCCTGATCTTGATCGTACACGTTTGCGTGTATGATTAGTGTACGGTTGAATCGGGGGCGTCACAAGTTGGTATCAGAGCCAACTGCCTGTAGGAATCCCCCTTCCACACTCCTTGGCCGAAGTTGAGTCTAGTCGATGAAAAATGTTTTACTAACATGGCTGTGCAGCCCATGGGCCCACGTCGCCATTGGGTGGTAGTAGGATCTTTATTTCCCGACCTATACTCTGGGACTCTGACATCTCTCCTATTCGGGTTAAATGAATTTTGCTAAAATCTAACATTAGGATCTCGTTATCACTTCTCCCAGAGAGCCCTTCATTACAGATGATCGACTGCTTTAACAGAAGATTCTGATAATACTCTCCGATGTTCTCCTGAAACTTTGTGCCATTGCTTTTGCAATTCCCTACCATCGAAAAATCCCTATGGATAAATACTTACACCTGTCGTTCTTACTTTTATTCCCAGTTGGTCTTGTTATTACAAGATACCCCGAAATAATTGTCGTTGTTTCGATAATCCTTTGAGCTTACTGCCTTACTGTTCTTTGTCACCTGAATACCCCTACGGATAATTGTCGCACTTATCGAGTATCCACTCATCCCCAGTTGATTCATGTATTTCATAAAAGTCTTCAAAATACCATTCGATCTTCCGAAAATCCTTAGCAACCTATTGCTCTGGAATTTCTTGTTTGCTTTCATTATGATTAATCCCATAAGTATAGCAACCTTATTAACATTCCTTGTCATTATCATTTTGAGTCTGTTGACTCAATATGTTGCGAATACACGCAATCATCATTGATCCTTATAAATTACCTTTCCGGCTGAGCTTCCATTCTTTTAACTGGAATTGGTTCTCGACCAATCCAATTATCGTTGATTGTACCCTAGGGCTATTCAACTTATCCATCCCTAATCAGAGCATTGCTTCTGATCCCTTGATTTGGAGATCATAATTCCTTTGCATTTGACAATTGAGTTAGTCATTTGTTTCTATAAACTGATCTCCTTGCATTCTTTCCTCCTCTGGTTGAGTACCGATGCTCACATCAGGTACCTTGTGGACCACCAGATCCTTTGTTGGATTTTATCTGACAATGCCCTTCATATTCAATAACCTTGTGAGCCTTTTCTCTGATACATAATGCCTTTGGTAAATGGTATCGTCTGCTTCCTCAACCATGCTCTGCCTTCGAGCTTGAGTTAATTACTTCTAAAGGTTCTGGTATATGATTCTAATATGCCCTGATGGGTTGAATCTATGCCTTCCTTAATATGTGTGAACTCGAAAGTTTTCACGAGTCGTACTCTTCTTGTATTTTGCCAGATAAAATTTCAACGCTATAACTTCATCAAAAGCGAGAAGTGAATGAAAGGGTATGCATTGGAGAAGTGGGAGTCGACCTTGAACTCTGAGTTCATGCCCATGGACCTGATGTGGAACTTATCATGGTAGCTTCTTGCTAAATATTTACTCATTCGAGTAATCCTTTCAGTGTTATTAAATTGGACCCCTTGTAGTTATGGTTTCGACCATATTGTTCTTCTTTGTTCCCATTTCTCGGGCAAGTTTAAACATTTGTCTTCTGTGGATTAATACCCCAGTCCAACCTTTACTTTGATCTTGTGTCGAGTATTACCCCGCTGGTATCTCGAGATTATCATGGAACTGCATAACTTCTTATGAGTTCTTCATCAAGTGCTACCTTCCCACTGATTCCAATTTTTCACGGGCTCTGAGTTATTGAACACTCAAAGACACCGATAACTGAACCGAGTCCGCACTGCGGTTCAACAACTCTTCGGTAAGCTTCTATAAGTACGAGTTTGTACCCGATCACATCATTCCTAGCCTGTTTGGTTATATCATTGTCGAGATGATTTTAACTGTGCTACCCGGTCCTTCTTCACGGAGCCCAATTTTCGATGATGAACTAACCTTACGTCGATCCTCATCGTCATATCATTTCGCCTTGAACAACAAGCTTGGTTTCGAGTTTGTGTCGTACCCTTGGTTCCGATAACCTTTCACTTCATCATTACTTTGACTTGTTGACGTCGCCGATCGATTACATCTTCATGAACTCTCGCGACAAAGGTGTCGTGATCATCAACATTCTGAGCTCATCCAGGATATCAATTGAATTCATGATGAGAAATACCATCCTTGCCCTCGATAAATTGTATTATCATCGACCACTTTATTGCCTTCGCACCAACACAAGCTTGTTCATGCTTGGTGTTATACCTTGAGTTCCTTGCTATCCAGCAATTGTTCTTCTTTACCTTGGAGTATTACCATCCTTTATGTCAAGAATGTTCTGAGATTTGTTCCACCTCTTGAGAATTCTTGACGTAGAAATACTTCTCACCATCACCATTCTTTCTTGGTCCCCGTGTTAATTCCAACAAGTGAACGGTGTTGTTTGGATTCTTTCCTTCTAGCAACCCTATTTTTTTAGTTAATGGTCGAAAGTTCATTCTTAGGCTATTGATTATTGAATCACCGTTCTGACATTGGTCGTGCAACCCAACCCATATTTCGGGCGCACCTTTCAACCAATGTTTAATTGTGTATGTTTTCCTCGAGCATACTTCCTTATATCATTTGATCTGACAAATGTTATCTCCTTGTTCACTTAATTGTGGAAATCCATCTTTTGGGAATCTTGGTGAATTGCCGTTGAGTTCACCAGACACCTCCTTGTCCTCTCCTTGGTTTAATGATGAACTATTGCTTCAGAAACCCGCTCCCATAGTTCATTTCTCGAGGATCTTGCAATGTCATTTCGACGATTTGTGTTGCACCTTTTTCCTCTCGGACCCCCTGAGTCTGAGGTTTCATGACACCAATTGGATATGAATCTCGGTCAGATATGATGGTTGGGGACAACTTTCCAAGAGTTATGATGTTGATCCTTTGATGACCCGGTAACATGATGTCATGCCTAGCACCCCCCCGGCTGGAGGACCTATCATTATAGATTCCTTTTCAGCAAGGTTATCCATTCATCCATGAGGAAATTGTAAGACTTATTCTACAAGTTATTCCTAATGGATCCTTCGTGTTTTCCAAAGTCTGATCTTCACCTGATGACCATGTCAATGCTATCTCGAAGCATGTCTATGGTACTCCGAATTTCAATAAGACCCTTTGAAGCCCAATGCTAAATGTTTCTTGCTCAATTACCCAAACACCGTTGTATGAGAAATGTCATGAAAATTCTCTCCCCTACCTAAAGAGTTTTCTACATTATATCCTGACATGGATATCATGCTCTGATTGTCCTTGGGAAGGACATACCCTTGAAATATGTGTTTAAAACATAATTTCCTTTCCATTGTTCTGTTTAATCTGATGATCATATTTTCCTTCCATTGTTGGTTTAACCTTTCTTGTGATCTATATGATCTGAGCAGTAATATTCTCCTGCTTATGTAAACACCTCATTGTACAATTCTGTCAGTAAGACCCTGTTACTTTTGTTGATGACATTCCGGTAACCACCGATGGACGAGAACTTTGCTTACTGGTCCGCCTCGTTCAACGAGCGGGAAAATGGTTCTCTTCGTCCCTCGCCCTTGGTATCGATGTTGTTGCCGACATATCTGACAGGCTACCCTTTGACACGCCTTACTATCATGACCGTGCAAAATGTCGCCCCCTTCCTGCTTTCAACCACATGGTGGGCCCATAACCCATAGTTCCACAGGATCGAAACCTGACTCTCCGGCACCCCCTCTTCCCAAGGTTGTTCCTCGCGTGTGGCCTCGTATGTAATTCACGGGCCACCGTCCCAAGTGATCTATTTTGGTAACAGACGCAATACTCAATCTCATTGCTCTGGACCCCTTTCGCATGTTGTTTCAGACATCGAACAATGCCCTAACCGTTTGAAACTTCTCATGGTACCTTCTTACTTTACTCTCGATATTTTCTTAAGTTCAATTCGA
This sequence comes from Triticum dicoccoides, assembly GCF_002162155.2. Lineage (NCBI taxonomy): Eukaryota > Viridiplantae > Streptophyta > Magnoliopsida > Poales > Poaceae > Triticum > Triticum dicoccoides. Next base: position 464,189,830 of record NC_041392.1, on the reverse strand, counting down.
GGGTTACTTCCTACCCCATTCCCTGAGTTATGTACCAGATAGTCAACCTGGTAAGGCCCGCCCTTCCCGAGTCTTCCCCCATATCCTTTTCATAAGTACGATGAAGATCCCGAAGAAAGGATGACGACTTCATCATTTTGACCTGAAGCAGAAGTATGAAGGCATCAATATATTGGATTGACCTCTTCGAGGAGAGCAAGCCAGGATGAGAAGACCCGCTATATTCGTTACCAAACCTTCCCCCCTTACTCCCCTCTTAAATCTCGGGACGAGATTTCTTGTAGTGGAGGAGAATTGTGACGCCCGAGTAATTAAGCTACAGTAATCCCCGCTAATGATGCCATGTCACCTCGGTTACTGTGGATAAACTCGCGTTAGTTCGGAACCTAGTTCAAATTTCAAATTCAAAATCGAGCAAACAATAAAAGTTTTCAAATATTAAAATTTAAATGTTCGGAGTGAACCAAATAATACATAGGTAATTATGGTGATGAAACCACATTTTTATAAAAAGTTTAGATGCTCAAAGGAAAATAAAATAGCAGCAAAAGAATGTAATTAAATGCCTTTTATATTTTGTAAAATATTGAACTATTTTATTTAGCTGTCCAAATTAATGTGGCAGTGGTATCTTTAACATACCATATTTAGGTGTTGTTCTCACCTTCTTCAAAATTGAAATAAATTAATAATTTAATAAAACCGAAAGGAATAAATAAAAGAAAGGGAAAAAGAAAACAAAAGAAGAAGAATAAAAGAGAGAAAGAACCCCCCCCCCCACTGGGCCACAGCCCAGCTGGCCTCTGGGCCAACCAGGCCGGCC
>NC_041392.1:464178773-464188431 GCF_002162155.2 Triticum dicoccoides | reverse complement strand
CTTCCCCGTCCGGATCGGGGCAGAGGGCCCCAACCCCCCCTCCAACGACGCCGCCCCACCGCAGGCCCCGCCGGCCGGGTGCGCCCCGCCGCATCGTGCCCCGACCACCACTAGCGCCGCACGAGGGCCGCTCCGCCGGAGTCCCCTCACCGTCTTCGCCAGGATCGGCCACCGCCCTGGTTCGCCATCGCTTGGAGCCACATCGCCGAGCCCCCTTTTGCCGGAGCTCCACCGTCGTCGCGGGATCTCGCGTCCCCGTCCTCCTCCTCGCCGGTCCTCCCCGACCGCCGTCACGCCCGCTGCCCGTGCCCTACACCCCCCTGAGTGAGCTCCGCCTCGCCCCTCCCCTCCTCTCGGTCCTGCTCCGGCCGCGCCCATGGCCGCACCCCCCGCGCTCCCTCTCTACTCCCCGCCGTGGTCACCGCACTCACGCGCGTGCCCAGGCGCGCTCAACGCACCACGGCCAGCGCGCCGCCCCGTTCCTCACGTCGCCCCGCTCGCCGTCTCTACTGGAGACCGCCCGTGGCGACCCCGCCGGCCACCGCGACCATCTGCGCCGGCCTCCCCCTCCAATCCCACCCCTCGCCTCCGCCCGCCGTGGCCCCGGTTGGCCGCGCCGGCGTGCCGCATCGTTGGCGCCTCGGCAGCCTCGTCCCGCCCTGCGGGCGAGTGCTTGTTCGGGTGGCGCCCGTAACCGCACGCCCGCATAGGCTCCCCTGGCCCCATGACAATTGGGGCCCGCCCCCATAACGTTTTATTAAAAAAAGGGAATTAAAAAAAGAAGATAATAAATAAAAAAAGATTTAATAAAATTAATTAATAATTAATTAATTATCTAATGAATTAATTAAGTTAATTAATCCGGTTTAATTAATTTAATTAACTAGTTAGGTTAATTAAATAGTAATTACATTATCTAATCTGTAATTAACCTAAACAGAGAATGACAGGTGGGTCCCACTGGACCCACATGTCAGGTTAACCAAGTCAACTCTGTTGACTGCTGACGTCAGCATGACATCATGCTGACATCATAAATCCATTTTCGAATTAATTAATTAATGAATTAAATTCCAGGAATTAATAAAATCTTTAGAAAATCATATCTTTTAATCCGTAACTCGGATTAAAATATCTTCAACATGAAAGTTGCTCAGAACGACGAGACGAATCCGGATACACAGTCCGTTCGTCCGCCACACCCCCCTAACCTATCGAACTCGCAACTTTCCCCCTCCGGCTCCTTTGCCCGAAAACACGAAACACCGGGGATATTTTCCCGGATGTTTCCCCCCCTTAACCGGTACCACCTCATACCACATTAGGGCACGCCTAGCATCGTTACTTGTCATGTCATGCATCGATATGCATATGTTTGCATGGTATTCATTGTTTCTTCCCCCTCTTCTCTCCGGTAGACCACGAGACCGACGCTGCTGCTGCCCAGTTCGACTACGGAGTTGACGACCCCTCTCTCTTGCCAGAGCAACCAGGCAAGCCCCCCCCTTGATCACTAGACATCGCCTATTCTACTCTATACTGCTTGCATTAGAGTAGTGTAGCATGTTACTGCTTTCTGATTATACCTGTCCTGATGCATAGCCTGTCCTTGTTACTACTGTTGTTACCGTTACCTGCAATCCTATATGCTTAGTATAGGATGCTAGTATTTTCATCTGTGGCCCTACATTCTTGTCCGTCTGCCGTGCTATACTATCGGGCCGTGATCACTCGGGAGGTGATCACGGGTATATACTATATACTTTATACATGATACATGTGGAGACTAAAGTCGGGTCGGCTGGTGGAGCACCCGCGAGTGGATCTTTGAGGCGGAGCGGCAGGGCAGGTTGAGACCGCCTAGGAGAGAGGTGGGCCTGGCCCTGTTCGGCATTTGCGGATACTTAACACGCTTAACGAGATCTTGGTATTTGATCTGAGTTGGCTACGAGCCTATACGCACTAACCATCTACGTGGGAGTAGTTATGGGTATCCCGGCGTCGTGGTATCAGCCGAAGCACTTCGTGACGCTAGTGACTGAGCGGCGCGCGCCGGATTGGACTGGAACGCCACTAGGCTAGGTCTGCTTCCGGCCGCGTATGCAACGTGCAGGTGTGCTCAGGGCGATGGGCCCAGACCCCTGCGCGCTTAGGTTTAGACCGGCGTCCTGGCCTCTCTATTGAGCCTAGGTGGGGCTGCGACGTGTTGATCTTTCGCGGCCGGGCATGACCCAGGAAAGTGTGTCCGGCCAAATGGGATCAAGCGTGTTGGGTAAGTTGGTGCACCCCTGCAGGGAAGTTAATCTATTCGAATAGCCGTGATCTTCGGTAACAGGACGACTTGGAGTTGTACCTTGACCTTATGACAACTAGAATCGGATACTTAATAAAACACACCCTTCCAAGTTCCACAGACAACCCGGTGATCGCTCTTCCATAGGGCGACGAGGGGAGGATCGCCGGGTATGATTATGCTATGCGATGCGACTGGAGATGCTACTGGAGATGCTACTTGGAGATGCTACTTGGAGGACTTCAATCTACTCTCTTCTACATGCTGCAAGACGGAGGCTGCCAGAAGCGTAGTCTTCGACAGGATTAGCTATCCCCCTTTTATTCTGGCATTCTGCAGTTCAGTCCACCGATATGGCCCTTTACACATATACCCATGCATATGTAGTGTAGCTCCTTGCTTGCGAGTACTTTGGATGAGTACTCACGGTTGCTTTTCTCCCTCTTTTCCCCTTTCCTTCTACCTGGTTGTCGCAACCAGATGCTGGAGCCCTGGAGCCAGACGCCACTGTCGACGATGATTCCTACTACACTGGAGGTGCCTACTACTACGTGCAGGAGGCTGACGACGACCATGAGTAGTTTAGGAGGATCCCAGGCAGGAGGCCTGCGCCTCTTTCGATCTGTATCGCAGTTTGTGCTAGCCTTCTTAAGGCAAACTTTTTTAACTTATGTCTGTTCTCAGATATTGTTGCTTCTGCTGACTCGTCTATGATCGAGCACTTGTATTCGAGCCCTCGAGGCCCCTGGCTTGTATTATGATGCTTGTATGACTTATTTTATTTGTAGAGTTGTGTTGTGATATCTTCCCGTGAGTCCCTGATCTTGATCGTACACGTTTGCGTGTATGATTAGTGTACGATTGAATCGGGGGCGTCACAAACAAGTTAAAAAAATGAAATCCCTTTGTAACAGACGAGTTTCCGTATGAAAACCCTCATACTTCGAAAGAGATTGTCTGTTTTGTACACGAAGTGCATCCAGTTTTTGCCGTAACCCTCTCTACTTTCTTGCACATGCTATGTGGGTGAAATGATGATACCATGCCAGCTTTCAACCTTTTCAGAGTTCATCTGAAATGCTTTTCAATTTCAGGGTCTTATAGCTCAAAATAATCCGTAAATGCATGAAAAATAACAAATGAAATCAGAAAGGGTTGAGAATTGATGATATGGTTTTGAAAGGAGCATTTTGAACACAGAAAAACTATGGAGTTCAAACAAGTTAAAAAATGAAATCTCGTTGTTAGAGACAATTTTCCGTATGAAACCCTCATACTTCGAAAGAGATTGTCCGTTTTGTACACGAAGTGCATCTAGTTTTTTCCGTAACCCTCTCTACTTTGTTGCACATGCTATCTGTGTGAAATGATGATACCATGCAAACTTTCAACCTTTTCAGAGTTAATTTGAAATGCTTTTCAACTTCAGGGTCTTATAGCTCAAAATAATCGGTAAATGCATGAAAAATAACAAATGAAGTCAGAAAGGGTTGAAAATTGATGATGTGGCTTTCAATGGTGCCTTTTGAACACAGAAAAACTATGGAGTTCAAACAAGTTAAAAAAATGAAATCCCTTTGTAACAAACGAGTTTTTGTATGAAACCCTCATACTTCGAAAGAGATTGTCCGTTTTGTACACGAAGTGCATCCAGTTTTTGCCGTAACCCTCTCTATTTTCTCGCACATGCTATGTGGGTGAAATGATGATACCATGCAAACTTTCAACCTTTTCAGAGTTCATTTGAAATGCTTTTCAATTTCAGGGTCTTATAACTTAAAATAATCAGTATATGCATGAAAAATAACAAATGTAGTAAAAAAGGGTTGAAAATTGATGATGTGGCTTTGAATGGTGCAATTTGAACACAGAAAAACTATGGAGTTCAAACAAGTTAAAAAAATGAAATCCCTTTGTAACAAACGAGTTTCCGTATGAAAACCCTCATACTTCGAAAGAGATTGTCCGTTTTGTACACGAAGTGCATCCAGTTTTTACACTCACCCTCTCTACTTTCTTGCACATGCTATGTGGGTGAAATGATGATACCATGCAAACTTTGAACCTTTTCAGAGTTCATTTGAAATGTTTTTCAATTTCAGGGTCTTATAGCTCAAAATTATCAGTAAATGCATGAAAAAAATAACAAATGAAGTCAGAAAGGGTTAAAAATTGATGATGTGGCTTTGAATGGTGCATTTTGAACACAGAAAAACTATGGAGTTCAAAAAAGTTAAAAAATGAAATCCCTTTGTAAGAGACGAGTTTCCGTATGAAACCCTCATACTGCGAAAGAGATTGTCCGTTTTGTACACGAAGTGCATCCAGTTTTTGCCGTAACCCTCTATACTTTCTTGCCGATGCTATGTGGTAGAAATGATGATACCATGCCAACTTTCAACCTTTTTAGAGTTCATTTGAAATGCTTTTCAATTTCAGGGTCTTATAGCTCAAAATAATCAGTATATGCATGAAAAATAACAAATGAAGTCATAAAGGCTTGAAAATTGATGATGTGGCTTTGAATGGTGCATTTTGAACACAGAATATCTACGGAGTTCAAACAAGTTAAAAAATGAAATCCCTTTGTAACATACGAGTTTATGTATGAAACCCTCATACTTCGAAAGAGATTGTTCGTTTTGTACACGAAGTGCATCCAGTTTTTGCCGTAACCCTTCTCTACTTTTTGGCACAGGCTATGTGGGTGAAATGATGATACCATGCCAACTTTCAACCTTTTCAGAGTTCATCTGAAATGCTTTTCAATTTCAGGGTCTTATAGCTCAAAATAATCCGTAAATGCATGAAAAATAACAAATCAAATCAGAAAGGGTTGAAAATTGATGATATTGCTTTGAAAGGTGCATTTTGAACACAGAAAAACTATGGAGTTCAAACAAGTTAAAAAATGAAATCCCGTTGTTATAGACGATTTTTCGTATGAAACCCTCACACTTCGAAAGGGATTGTCTGTTTTGTACACGAAGTGCATCCAGTTTTTCCGTAACCCTCTCTACTTTCTTGCACATGCTATGTGGGTGAAATGATGATACCATGCAAATTTTCAACCTTTTCAGAGTTCATTTGAAATGCTTTTCAATTTCTGGGTCTTATAGCTGAAAATAATCGGTAAATGCATGAAAAATAACAAATGAAGTCAGAAAGGGTTGAAAATTGATGATGTGGCTTTGAATGGTGCATTTTGAACACAGAAAAACTATGGAGTTCAAACAAGTTAAAAAATGAAATCCCTTTGTAACAGACGAGTTTCCGTATGAAACCCTCAAACTTCGAAAGAGATTGACCGTTTTGTACACGAAGTGCATCCGGTTTTTGCCGTAACCCTCTCTATTTTCTCGCACATGCTATGTGGGTGAAATGATGATACCATGCAAACTTTCAACCTTTTCAGAGTTCATTTGAAATGCTTTTCAATTTCAGGGTCTTATAGCTTAAAATAATCAGTATATGCATGAAAAATAACAAATGAAGTCAGAAAGGGTTGAAAATTGATGATGTGGCTTTGAATGGTGCATTTTGAACATAGAAAAAGTATGGAGTTCAAACAAGTTAAAAAATGAAATCCATTTGTAACAGACGAGTTTCCGTATGAAACCCTCATACTTCGAAAGAGATTGTCTGTTTTGTACACGAAGTGCATCCAGTTTTTGCTGTAACCCTAACTACTTTCTTGCACATGCTATGTGGGTGAAAGGATTATACCATGCCAACTTTCGACCTTTTCAGAGTTCATCTGAAATGCTTTTTAATTTCAGGGTCTTATAGCTCAAAATAATCAATATATGCATGAAAAATAACAAAAGAAGTCATAAAGGGTTGAAAAATTTATGATGTCGGTTTGAATGGTGCATTTCGAACACAGAATAACTACGGAGTTCAAATAAGTTTAAAAAAATGAAATCCCTTTGTAACAGACGAGTTTCCATATGAAACCCTCATACTTCGAAAGAGATTGTCCGTTTTGTACACGAAGTGCATCCAGTTTTTGCCGTAACCCTCTCTACTTTCTTGCACATGCTATGTGGGTGAAATGATGATACCATGCCAACTTTCAACATTTTTAGAGTTCATATGAAATGCTTTCCAATTTCAGGGTCTTATAGCTCAAAATAATCAGTAAATGCATGAAATATAACAAATGAAATCAGAAAGGGTTGAGAATTGATGATGTGGCTTTGAAAGGTGAATTTTGAACACAGAGAAACTATGGAGTTCAAACAAGTTAAAAAAATGAAATTCCTTTGTAACAGACGAGTTTCTGTATGAAACCACCACACTTCGAAAGAGATTGTCCGTTTTGTACATGAAGTGCATCCAGTTTGTGCTGTAACCCTCTCTAGTTTCTTGCACATGCTATTTGGGTGAAATGATTATACCATGCCAACTTTCAACCTTTTCAGAGTTCATATGAAATGCTTTTCAATTTCAGGGTCTTATAGCTCAAAATAATTAGTAAATGCATGAAATATAACAAATGAAATCAGAAAGGGTTGAGAATTGATGATGTGGCTTTGAAAGGTGCATTTTGAACACAGAAAATCTATGGAGTTCAAACAAGTTAATAAAATGAAATTTCTTTGTAACAGACGAGTTTCTGTATGAATCCGCCACACTTCGAAAGAGATTGTCCGTTTTGTACACGAAGTGCATCCAGTTTTTGCTATAACCCTCTCTAGTTTCTTGCACATGCTATGTGGGTGAAATTTTTATACCATGCCAACTTTCAACCTTTTCAGAGTTCATTTGAAATACTTTTCAATTTCAGGGTCTTATAGGTCAAAATAATCAGTAAATGCATGAAAAATAACAAATGAAGTCAGAAATGGTTAAAAATTGATGATGTGGCTTCAAATGGTGCATTTTGAACACATAAATACTATGGAGTTCAAAAAAGTTAAAAAATGAAATCCCTTTGTAATAGACGAGTTTCCATATGAAACCCTCATACTTCGAAAGAGATTGTCCGTTTTGTACATGAAGTGCGTCCAATTTTTGTCGTAACCCTCTCTAATTTCTTGCACATGCTATGTGGGTGAAATGATGATACCATGCCAACTTTCAACCTTTTAAGAGTTAATGTGAAATGCTTTTCAATTTCAGGGTCTTATAGCTCAAAATACTCAGTAAATGCCTGAAAAAAAAATAACAAATGAAGTCAGAAAGGGTTAAAAATTGATGATGTGGCTTTGAATGGTGCATTTTGAACACAGAAAAACTATGGAGTTCAAAAAAGTTAAAAAATGAAACCCCTTTGTAATAGACGAGTTTTCGTATGAAACCCTCATACTTCGAAAGAGATTGTCCGTTTTGTACACGAACTGCATCCAGTTTTTGCCGTAACCCTCTCTACTTTCTTGCCGATGCTATGTGGTAGGATGATACCATGCCAACTTTCAACCTTTTCAAAGTTCATTTGAAATTCTTTTCAATTTCAGGGTCTTATAGCTCAAAATAATCAGTATATGCATGAAAAATAACAAATGAAGTCATAAAGGGTTGAAAATCGATGATATGGCTTTGAATGGTGCATTTTGAACACAGAAAAACTATGGAGTTCAAACAAGTTAAAAAAATGAAATCCCTTTGTAACAGACGAGTTTCCGTATGAAACCCTCATACTTCGAAAGAGATTGTCTATTTTGTACACGAAGTGCATCCAGTTTTTGTTGTAACCCTAACTACTTTCTTGCACATGCTATGTGGGTGAAAGGATGATACCAAACCAACTTTCGACCTTCTCAGAGTTCATTTGAAATGCTTTTCAATTTCAGGGTCTTATAGCTCAAAATAATCAGTATATGCAAGAAAAATAACAAAATAAGTCATAGAGGGTTGAAAATTGATGATGTCAGTTTGAATGGTGCATTTCAAACACAGAATAACTACCGAGTTCAAATAAGTTAAAAAAATGAAATCCCTTTGTAACAGACGAGTTTCCGTATGAAACCCTCATACTTCGAAAGAGATTGTCCGTTTTGTACACGAAGTGCATCCAGTTTTTGCCGTAACCCTCTCTACTTTCTTACACATGCTATGTGGGTGAAATGATGATACCATGCCAACTTTCAACCTTTTCAGAGTTCATATGAAATGCTTTTCAATTTCAGGGTCTTATAGCTCAAACTAATCAGTAAATGCATGAAATATAACAAATGTAATCAGAAAGGGTTGAGAATTGATGATGTGGCTCTGAAAGGTGCATTTTGAACACAGAAAAACTATGGATTTCAAACAAGTTAAAGAAAATGAAATTCCTTTGTAACAGACGAGTTTCTGTATGAAACAGTCACACTTCGAAAGAGATTGTCCGTTTTGTACACGAAGTGCATCCAGTATTTGCTGTAACCCTCTCTAGTTTCTTACACATGCTATGTGGGTGAAATGATTATACCATGCCAACTTTCAACCTTTTCAGAGTTCATTTGAAATGCTTTTAAATTTCAGGGTCTTATAGGTCAAAATAATTAGTAAATGCATGAAAAATAACAAATGAAGTCAGAAAGGGTTGAAAATTGGTGATGTGGTTTTGAATGGTGCATTTTGAACACAGAAAAATTATGTTGTTCAAACAAGTTAAAAAAATGAAATCCCTTTATAACAGACGAGTTTCCGTATGGAACCCTCATACTTCGAAAGAGATTGTCCGTTTTGTACACGAAGTGCATCCAGTTCTTGCTGTAACCCTCTCTAATTTCTTGCACCTGCTATGTGGATGAAATGATGATACCATGCAAACTTTCAACCTTTTCAGAGTTCATTTGAAATGCTTTTCAATTTCAGGGTTTTATAGCTCAAAATAATCAGTAAATGCATGAAAAATGACAAATGAAGTCATAAAGGGTTGAAAGTTGATGATGTGGCTTTCAATGGTGCATTTTGAACACGGAAAAACTATGTTGTTCAAACAAGTAAAAAAAACTGGAATCCCTTTGTAACAGACGAGTTTCCGTATGAAACCCTCACACTTCGAAAGAGATTGCCCGTTTTGTACACGAAGTGCATCCAGTTTTTTCCGTAACCCTCTCTCTTTCTTGCACATGCTATGTGGGTGAAATTATGATACCATGCAACTTTCCAACCTTTTCAGAGTTCATTTGAAATGCTTTTCAATTTCAGGGTCTTATAGCTCAAAATAATCAGTAAATGCATGAAAAATAACAAATGAAGTCAGAAAGGGTTGAAAATTGATGATGTGGCTTTGAAAGGTGCATTTTGAACACAGAAAAACTATGGAGTTCAAACAAGTTAAAAAATGAAATCCCTTTGTAACAGACGAGTTTCCGTATGAAACCCTCATACTTCGAAAGAGATTCTCCATTTTGTAGACGAAGTGCATCCAGT
>NC_041392.1:464175286-464178290 GCF_002162155.2 Triticum dicoccoides | reverse complement strand
GCTTTGAAAGGTGCATTTTGAACACAGAAAAACTATGTTGTTCAAACAAGTAAAAAAACTGGAATCCCTTTGTAACAGACGAGTTTCCGTATGAAACCCTCACACTTCGAAAGAGATTGCCCATTTTGTACACGAAGTGCATCCAGTTTTTGCCGTAACCCTCTCTCTTTCTTGCACATGCTATGTTGTTGAAATGATGGTACCATGCAAATTTTCAACCTTTTCAGAGTTCATTTGAAATGCTTTTCAATTTCAGGGTCTTATAGCTCAAAATAATCAGTAAATGCATAAAAAATAACAAATGAAGTCAGAAAGGGTTGAAAATTGATGATGTGGCTTTGAAAGGTGCATTTTGAACACAGAAAAACTATGGAGTTCAAACAAGTTAAAAAATGAAATCCCTTTGTAACAGACGAGTTTCCGTATGAAACCCTCATACTTCGAAAGAGATTCTCCATTTTGTAGACGAAGTGCATCCAGTTTTTGCCATAACCCTCTCTAATTTTTTGCACATGCTATGTGGGTGAAATGATGATACCTTGCCAACTTTCAACCTTTTCAGAGTTTATTTGAAATGCTTTTAAATTTCAAGGTCTTATAGCTCAAAATAGTCAGTAAATGCATGAAAAAAATAACAAATGAAGTCACAAAGGGTTGAAAATTGATGATGTGGCTTTGCATGGTGCATTTTGAACACAGAAAAACTATGGAGTTCAAACAAGTTAAAAAAATGAAATTCCTTTATAACAGACGAGTTTCTGTATGAAACCCCCACACTTCGAAAGAAATTGTCCGTTTTGTACACGAGGTGCATCCAGTTTTTGCTGTAACCCTCTCTAGTTTGTTGCACATGCTATGCGGGTGAAATGATTATACCATGCCAACTTTCAACCTTTTCAGAGTTCATTTGAAATGCTTTTCAATTTCAGGGTCTCATAGGTCAAAATAATCAGTAAATGCATGAAAAATAACAAATGAAGTCAGAAAGGGTTGAAAATTGGTGATGTGGTTTTGAATGGTGCATTTTGAACACAGAAAAATTATGTTGTTCAAACAAGTTAAAAAAATGAAATCCCTTTGTAACAGACGAGTTTCCGTATGAAACCCTCATACTTCGAAAGAGATTGTCCGTTTTGTACACGAAGTGCATCCAGTTTTTGCTATAACCCTCTCTAATTTCTTGCACCTACTATGTGGATGAAATGATGATACCATGCAAACTTTCACCCTTTTCAGAGTTCATTTGAAATGCTTTTCAATATCAGGGTTTATTGCTCAAAATAATCAGTAAATGCATGAAAAATGACGAATGAAGTCAGAAAGGGTTGAAAATTGATGATGTCGCTTTGAAAGGTGCATTTTGAACACAGAAAAACTATGTTGTTCAAACAAGTAAAAAAACTGGAATCCCTTTGTAACAGACGAGTTTCCGTATGAAACCCTCACACTTCGAAAGAGATTGCCCATTTTGTACACGAAGTGCATCCAGTTTTTGCCGTAACCCTCTCTCTTTCTTGCACATGCTATGTTGTTGAAATGATGGTACCATGCAAATTTTCAACCTTTTCAGAGTTCATTTGAAATGCTTTTCAATTTCAGGGTCTTATAGCTCAAAATAATCAGTAAATGCATAAAAAATAACAAATGAAGTCAGAAAGGGTTGAAAATTGATGATGTGGCTTTGAAAGGTGCATTTTGAACACAGAAAAACTATGAGGTTCAAACAAGTTAAAAAATGAAATCCCTTTGTAACAGACGAGTTTCCGTATGAAACCCTCATACTTCGAAAGAGATTGTCCGTTTTGTGGACGAAGTGCATCCAGTTTTTGTCGTAACTCTCTCTAAATTTTTGCACATGCTATGTGGGTGAAATGATGATACCTAGCAACTTTCAACCTTTTCAGAGTTAATTTGAAATGCTTTTAAATTTCAGGGTCTCATAGCTCAAAATAGTCAGTAAATGAATGAAAAAAATAACAAATGAAGTCAGAAAGGGTTGAAAATTGATGATGTGGCTTTGAATGGTGCATTTTGAACACAGAAAAACAATGGAGTTCGAACAAGTTAAAAAAAATGAAATCGCTTTGTAACAGACGAGTTTCCGTATGAAAACCCTCATACTTCGAAAGAGATTGTCCGTTTTGTACACGAAGTGCATCCAGTTTTTGTCGTAACCCTCTCTACTTTCTTGCACATGCTATGTGGGTGAAATGATGATACCATGCCAACTTTCAACCTTTTCAGAGTTCACCTGAAATGTTTTTCAATTTCAGGGTCTTATAGCTCAAAATATTCAGTAAATGCATGAAAAATATCAAATGAAATCAGAAAGGGTTGAGAATTGATGATGTGGCTTTGAAAGGTGCATTTTGAACACAGAAAAACTATGGAGTTTAAACCAGTTAAAAAAATGAAATCCTGTAACAGACGAGTTTCCGTATGAAACCCTCATACTTCGAAAGAGATTGTCCGTTTTGTACATGAAGTGCATCCAGTTTTTGCTGTAACCCTCTCTAATTTCTTGCACATGCTATGTGGGTGAAATGATGATACCATGCAAAATTTCAACCTTTTCAGAGTTAATTTGAAATGCTTTTCAGTTTCATGGTCTTATAGCTCAAAATAATCGATAAATGTATGAAAAATAACAAATGAAGTCAGAAAGGGTTGAAAATTGATGATGTGGCTTTGAATGGTGCATTTTGAACACAGAAAAACTATGGAGTTCAAACAAGTTAAAAAATGAAATACCTTTGTAACAGACGAGTTTCCGTATGAAACCCTCATACTTCGAAAGAGATTGACCGTTTTGTACACGAAGTGCATCCAGTTTTTGCCGTAACCCTCTCTATTTTCTCGCACATGCTATGTGGGTGAAATGATGATACCATGCAAACTTTCAACCTTTTCAGAGTTCATTTGAAATTCTTTTCACTTTCAGGGTCTTATAGCTCAAAATAATCGGTAAATGCATGAAAAATAGCAAATGAAGTCAGAAAGGGTT
>NC_041392.1:464155215-464175035 GCF_002162155.2 Triticum dicoccoides | reverse complement strand
TTTTGAACACAGAAAAACTATGGAGTTCAAACAAGTTAAAAAATGGAATCCCTTTGTAACAGACGAGTTTCCATATGAAACCCTCATACTTCGAAAGAGATTGTCCGTTTTGTAGACGAAGTGCATCCAGTTTTTTCCGTAACCCTCTCTAGTTTCTTGCACATGCTATGTGGGTGAAATGATGATACCATGCAAACTTTCAACCTTTTCGGAGTTCATTTGAAATGCTTTTCAATTTCAGGGTCTTATAGCTTAAAATAATCAGTATATGCATGAAAAATAACAAATGAAGTCAGAAAGGGTTGAAAATTGATGATGTGGCTTTGAATGGTGCATTTTGAACACAAAAAACTATGGAGTTCAAACAAGTAAAAAAATGAAGTACCTTCGTAACAGACGAGTTTCCGTATGAAACCCTCACACTTCGAAAGAGATTGTCCGTTTTGTACACGAAGTGCATCCAGTTTTTGCCGTAACCCTCTCTATTTTCTCGCACATGCTATGTGGGTGAAATGATGATACCATGCAAACTTTCAACCTTTTCATAGTTCATTTGAAATGCTTTTCAATTTTAGGGTCTTATAAATTAAAATTATCAGTATATGCTTGAAAAATAACAAATGAAGTCAAAAAGGGTTGAAAATTGATGATGTGGTTTTGAATGGTGCATTTTGAACACAGAAAAACTATGGAGTTCAAACAAGTTAAAAAATGAAATCCCTTTGTAACAGACGAGTTTCCGTATGAAAACCCTCATACTTTGAAAGAGATTGTTTGTTTTGTACACGAAGTGCATCCAGTTTTTGCCGTAACCCTCTCTACTATCTTGCACATGCTATGTGGGTGAAATGATGATACCATGCAAAATTTCAACCTTTTAAGAGTTCATTTGAAATAGTTTTCAATTTCAGGGTCTTATAGCTCAAAATAATCAATAAATGCATGAAAAATAACAAATGAAGTTAGAAAGGGTTGAAAATTGATGATGTGGCTTTGAATGGTGCATTTTGAACATAGAAAAACTATGGAGTTCAAACAAGTTAAAAAAATGAAATCCCTTTGTAACAGACGAGTTTCCGTATGAAACCCTCATACTTCGAAAGAGATTGTCTGTTTTGTACATGAAGTGCATCCAGTTTTTGCTGTAACCCTAACTACTTTCTTGCACATGCTATGTGGGTGAAAGGATGATACCATGCCAACTTTCGACGTCCTAGAGTTCATTTGAAATGCTTTTCAATTTCAGGGTCTTATAGCTCAAAATAATCAGTATATGCATGAAAAATAACAAAAGAAGTCATAGAGGGTTGAAAATTGATGATGTCAGTTTGAATGGTGCATTTCGAACACAGAATAACTACGGAGTTCAAATAAGTTAAAAAAATGAAATCCCTTTGTAACAGACGAGTTTCCGTATGAAACCCTCATACTTCGAAAGAGATTGTCCGTTTTGTACACAAAGTGCATCCAGTTTTTGCCGTAACCCTCTCTACTTTCTTGCACATGCTATGTGGGTGAAATGATGATACCATGCCAACTTTCAACCTTTTTAGAGTTCATATGAAATGCTTTTCAATTTCAGGGTCTTATAGCTCAAAATAATCAGTAAATGCATGAAATATAACAAATGAAATCAAAAAGGGTTGAGAATTGATAATGTGTCTTTGAAAGGTGCATTTTGAACACAGAGAAACTATGGAGTTCAAACAAGTTAAAAAAAATGAAATTCCTTTGTAACAGACGAGTTTCTGTATGAAACCGCCACACTTCGAAAGAGATTGTCCGTTTTGTACACGAAGTGCATACAGTATTTGCTGTAACCCTCTCTAGTTTCTTGCACATGCTGTGTGGGTGAAATGATTATACCATGCCAACTTTCAACCTTTTCAGAGTTCATTTGAAATGCTTTTCAATTTCAGGGTCTTATAGGTCAAAATAATCAGTAAATGCATGAAAAATAACAAATGAAGTCAGAAAGGGTTGAAAATTGGTGATGTGGTTTTGAATGGTGCATTTTGAACACAGAAAAATTATGTTGTTCAAACAAGTTAAAAAATGAAATCCCTTTGTAACAGACGAGTTTCCGTATGGAACCCTCATACTTCGAAAGAGATTGTCCATTTTGTACACGAAGTGCATCTAGTTTTTGCTGTAACCCTGTCTAATGTCTTGCACCTGCTATGTGGATGAAATGATGATACCATGCAAACTTTCAACCTTTTCAGAGTTCCTTTGAAATGCTTTTCAATTTCAGGGTTTTATAGCTCAAAATAATCAGTAAATGCATGAAAAATGACAAATGAAGTCATAAAGGGTTGAAAATTGATGATGTGGCTTTGAATGATGCATTTTGAACACGAAAAAACTATGTTGTTCAAACAAGTAAAAAAACTGGAATCCCTTTGTAACAGACGAGTTTCCGTATGAAACCCTCACACTTCGAAAGAGATTGCCCGTTTTGTACACGAAGTGCATCCAGTTTTTGCCATAACCCTCTCTCTTTCTTGCACATGCTATGTGGGTGAAATGATGATACCATGCAACTTTTCAACCTTTTCAGAGTTCATTTGAAATGCTTTTCAATTTCAGGGTCTTATAGCTCAAAATAATCAGTAAATGCATGAAAAATAACAAATGAAGTCAGAAAGGGTTGAAAATTGATGATGTGGCTTTGAAAGGTGCATTTTGAACACAGAAAAACTATGGAGTTCAAACAAGTTAAAAAATGAAATCCCTTTGTAACAGACGAGTTTCCGTATGAAACCCTCATACTTCGAAAGAGATTGTCCGTTTTGTAGACGAAGTGCATCCAGTTTTTGCAGTAACCCTCTCTAATTTTTTGCACATGCTATGTGGGTGAAATGATGATACCTTGCCAACTTTCAACCTTTTCAGAGTTAATTTGAAATGCTTCTAAATTTCAGGGTCTTATAGTTCAAAATAGTCAGTAAATGCATGAAAAAATAACAAATGAAGTCACAAAGGGTTGAAAATTGATGATGTGGCTTTGAATGGTGCATTTTGAACACAAAAAAACTATGGAGTTCAAACAAGTTAAAAAAATGAAATCCCTTTGTAACAGACGAGTTTCCGTAAACCCTGGTACTTCGAAAGAGATTATCCGTTTTGTACACGAAGTGCATCTAGTTTTTGCCGTAACCCTCTCTACTTTCTTGCACATGCTATGTGGGTGAAATGATGATACCATGCCAACTTTCAACCTTTTCAGAGTTCACCTGAAATGTTTTTCAATTTCGGGGTCTTATAGCTCAAAATATTCAGTAAATGCATGAAAAATAACAAATGAAATCAGAAGGGTTGAGAATTGATGATGTGGCTTTGAAAGGTGCATTTTGAACACAGGAAAACTATGGAGTTCAAACCAGTTAAAAAAATGAAATCCCTTTGTAACAGATGAGTTTCCGTATGAAACCCTCATACTTCGAAAGAGATTGTCCGTTTTGAAAACGAAGTGCATCCAGTTTTTGCTGTAACCCTCTCAAATTTCTTGCACATGCTATGTGGGTGAAATGATGATACCATGCAAACTTTCAACCTTTTCATAGTTCATTTGAAATGCTTTTCAGTTTCACGGTCTTATAGCTCAAAATAATCGGAAAATGTATGAAAAATAACAAATGAAGTGAGAAAGGGTTGAAAATTGATGACGTGGCTTTGAATGGTGCATTTTGAACACAGGAAAACTATGGAGTTCAAACAAGTTAAAAAATGAAATACCTTTGTAACAGACGAGTTTCCATATGAAACCCTCATACTTCGAAAGAGATTGACCGTTTTGTACACGAAGTGCATCCAGTTTTTTGCCGTAACCCTCTCTATTTTCTCGCACATGCTATGTGGGTGAAATGATGATACCATGCAAACTTTCAACCTTTTCAGAGTTCATTTGAAATGCTTTTCAATTTCAGGGTCTTATAGCTTAAAATAATCAGTATATGGATGAAAAATAACAAATGAAGTCAGAAAGGGTTGAAAATTGATGATGTGGCTTTGAATGGTGCATTTTGAACACACAAAAACTATGGAGTTCAAACATGTAAAAAATGAAATACCTTTGTAACAGACTAGTTTCCGTCTGAAACCCTCATACTTCGAAAGAGATTGTCCGTTTTGTACACGAAGTGCATCCAGTTTTTGCCGTAACCCTCTCTATTTTCTCGCACATGCTATGTGGGTGAAATGATGATACCATGCAAACTTTCAACCTTTTCAGAGTTCATTTGAAATGCTTTTCAATTTCAGGGTCTTATAAATTAAAATAATCAGTATATGCATGAAAAATAACAAATGAAGTAAAAAACGGTTGAAAATTGATGATGTGGCTTTGAATGGTGCATTTTGAACACAAAAAAACTATGGAGTTCAAACAAGTTAAAAAATGAAATCCCTTTGTAACAGACGAGTTTCCGTATGAAAACCCTCATACTTCGAAAGAGATTGTTTGTTTTGTACACGAAGTGCATCCAGTTTTTGCCGTAACCCTCTCCACTTTCTTGCACAGGCTATGTGGGTGAAATGATGATACAATGCCAACTTTCAACGTTTTAAGAGTTCATTTGAAATAGTTTTCAATTTCAAGGTCTTATAGCTCAAAATAATCAGTAAATGCATGAAAAATAAAAAATGAAGTTAGAAAGGGTTGAAAATTGATGATGTGGCTTTGAATGGTGCATTTTGAACATAGAAAAACTATGGAGTTCAAACAAGTTAAAAAAATGAAATCCCTTTGTAACAGACGAGTTTTCGTATGAAACCCTCATACTTCGAAAGAGATTGTCTGTTTTGTATACGAAGTGCATCCAGTTTTTTCTGTAACCCTAACTACTTTATTTCACATGCTATGTGGATGAAAGGATGATACCATGCCAACTTTCGACCTTTTCAGAGTTCATTTGAAATGCTTTTTAATTTCAGGGTCTTATAGCTCAAAATAATCAGTATATGCATGAAAAATAACAAAAGAAGTCATAAAGGGTTGAAAGTTGATGATGTCGGTTTGAATGGTGCATTTCAAACACAATAACTACGGACTTCAAATAAGTTAAAAAAAATTAAAATCTCTTTGTAACAGACGAGTTTCCGTATGAAAACCTCATACTTCAAAAGAGATTGTCCGTTTTGTACACGAAGTGCATCCAGTTTTTGCAGTAACCCTCTCTACTTTCTTGCACATGCTATGTGGGTGAAATGATGATACCATGCCAACTTTCAACCTTTTCAGAGTTCATATGAAATGCTTTTCAATTTCAGGGTCTTGTAGCTCAAAATAATCAGTAAATGCATGAAATATAACAAATGAAATCAGAAAGGGTTGAGAATTGATGATGTGGCTTTGAAAGGTGCATTTTGAACACAGAAAAATTATGTTGTTCAAACAAGTTAAAAAATGAAATCCGTTTGTAACAGACGAGTTTCCGTATGGAACCCTCATACTTCGAAAGAGATTGTCCGTTTTGTACACGAAGTGCATCCAGTTTTTGGAGTAACCCTCTAGACTTTCTTGCACGTGCTATGTGGGTGAAATGATGATACCATGCCAACTTTCAACCTTTTCAGAGTTCATATGAAATGCTTTTCAATTTCAGGGTCTTATAGCTCAAAATAATCAGTAAATGCATGAAATATAACAAATCAAATCAGAAAGGGTTGAGAATTGATGATGTGGCTTTGAATGGTGCATTTTGAACACAGAAAAACTATGTTGTTCAAACAAGTAAAAAAACTGGAATCCCTTTGTAACAGACGAGTTTCCGTATGAAACCCTCACACTTCGAAAGAGATTACCCGTTTTGTACACGAAGTGCATCCAGTTTTTGCTGTAACCCTCTCTCTTTCTTGCACATGCTATATGGGTGAAATGATGATACCATGCAACTTTTCAACCTTTTCAGAGTTCATTTGAAATGCTTTTCAATTTCAGGGTCTCATAGCTCAAAATAATCATTAAATGCATGAAAAATAAGAAATGAAGTCAGAAAGGGTTGAAAATTGATGATGTGGCTTTGAAAGGTGCATTTTGAACACAGAAAAACTATGGAGTTCAAACAAGTTAAAAAATGAAAGCCCTTTGTAACAGACGAGTTTCCGTATAAAACCCTCATACTTCGAAAGAGATTGTCCGTTTTGTAGACGAAGTGCATCCAGTTTTTGCCGTAACCCTCTCTAAATTTTTTCACATGCTATGTGGGTGAAATGATGATACCTAGTCAACTTTCAACCTTTTCAGAGTTAATTTGAAATGCTTTTCAGTTTCACGGTCTTATAGCTCAAAATAATCGGTAAATGTATGAAAAATAACAAATGAAGTCAGAAAGGGTTGAAAATTGATGATGTGGCTTTGAATGGTGCATTTTGAACACAGAAAAACTATGGAGTTCAAACAAGTTAAAAAATGAAATACCTTTGTAACAGACGAGTTTCCGTATGAAACCCTCATACTTCGAAAGAGTTTGTCCGTTTTGTACACGAAGTGCATCCAGTTTTTGCCGTAACCATCTCTATTTTCTCGCACATGCTATGTGGGTGAAATGATGATACCATGCAAACTTTCAACCTTTTCAGAGTTCATTTGGAATGCTTTTCAATTTCAGGGTCTTATAGCTTAAAATAATCAGTATATGCATGAAAAATAACAAATGAAGTCAGAAAGGGTTGAAAATTGATGATGTGGCTTTGAATGGTGCATTTTGAACACAGAAAAACTATGGAGTTCAAACAAGTAAAAAAATGAAATACCTTTGTAACAGACGAGTTTCCGTATGAAACCCTCATACTTCGAAAGAGATTGTCCGTTTTGTACACGAAGTGCATCCAGTTTTTGCCGTAACCCTCTCTATTTTCTCGCACATGCTATGTGGGTAAAATGATGATACCATGCAAACTTTCAACCTTTTCAGAGTTCATTTGAAATGCTTTTCAATTTCAGGGTCTTATAACTTAAAATAATCAGTATATGCATGAAAAATAACAAATGAAGTCAAAAAGGGTTGAAAATTGATGATGTGGCTTTGAATGGTGCATTTTGAACACAGAAAAACTACGGATTTCAAACAAGTTAAAAAATGAAATCCCTTTGTAACAGACGAGTTTCCGTATGAAAACCCTCATGCTTCGAAAGAGATTCTCCATTTTGTACACGAAGTGCATCCAGTTTTTGCTGTAACCCTAACTACTTTACGCTATGTGGGTGAAAGGATGATACCATGCCAACTTTCGACCTTTTCAGAGTTCATTTGAAATGCTTTTCAATTTCAGGGTATTATAGCTCAAAATAGTCAGTATATGCATGAAAAATAACAAAAGATGTCATAAAGGGTTGAAAATTGATGATGTCGGTTTGAATGATGCATTTCAAACACAGAATAACTATGGAGTTCAAATAAGTTAAAAAAATGAAATCCCTTTGTAACAGACGAGTTTCCGTATGAAACCCTCATACTTCGAAAGAGATTACCCGTTTTGTACACAAAGTGCATCCAGTTTTTGCCGTAACCCTCTCTACTTTCTTGCACATGCTATGTGGGTGAAATGATGATACCATGCCAACTTTCAACCTTTTCAGAGTTCATCTGTAATGCTTTTCAATTTCAGGGTCTTATAGCTTAAAATAATCAATATATGCATGAAATATAACAAACGAAGTCATAAAGGGTTGAAAATTGATGATATGGCTTTGAATGGTGCATTTTGAACACAGAAAAACTATGGAGTTCAAACAAGTTAAGAAAATGAAATCCCTTTGTAACAGACGAGTTTCCGTATGAAACCCTCACACTTTGAAAGAGATTGTCCGTTTTGTACATGAAGTGCATCCAGTTTTTTCCGTAACCCTCTCTACTTTCTTGCCGATGCTATGTGGGTGAAATAATGATACCATTCCAAGTTTCAACCTTTTCAGAGTTCATTTGAAATACTTTTCAATTTCAGGGTCTTATAGCTCAAAATAATCAGTATATGCATGAAAATAACAAATGAAGTCAGAAAGGGTTGAAAATTGGTGATGCGGTTTTGAATGGTGCATTTTGAACACAGAAAAATTGTGTTGTTCAAACAAGTTAAAAAATGAAATCCCTTTGTAACAGACGAGTTTCCGTATGAAACCTTCATACTTCGAAAGAGATTGTCCGTTTTGTACACGAAGTGCATCCAATTTTTGCTGTAACCCTCTCTAATTTCTTGCACATGCTATGTGGGTGAAATGATGATACCATGCAAACTTTCAACCTTTTTAGAGTTCATTTGAAATGCTTTCCAATTTTAGGGTTTTATAGCTCGAAATAATCAGTAAATGGACGAAAATAATAATAAATGATGTTAGAAAAGTTTGAAAATTGATGATGTGGCTTTGAATGGTGCATTTTGACCACAGAAAAACTATGATGTTCAATCAAGTAAAAAAACAGAAATCCCTTTGTAACAGACGAGTATCCGTATGAAACCCTCACACTTCGAAAGAGATTGCCCGTTTTGTACACGAAGTGCATCCAGTTTTTGCCGTAACCCTCTCTACTTTCTTGCACATGCTATGTGGGTGAAATGATGATACCATGCAAATTTTCAGCCTTTTGAGAGTTCATTTGAAATGCTTTTCAATTTCAGGGTCTTATAGCTCAAAATAATCAGTAAATGCATGAAAAATAACAAATGAAGTCAGAAAGGGTTGAAAATTGATGACGTGGCTTTGAATGGTGCATTTCGAACACATAATAAATACGGAGTTCAAACAAGTTAAAAAAATGAAATCCCTTTGTAACAGACGAGTTTCCGTATGAAACCCTCATACTTCGAAGGAGATTGTCTGTTTTGTACACGAAGTGCATCAAGTTTTTGCTGTAACCCTATCTAATTTTTTCCACATGCTATGTGGGTGAAATGATGATACCTTGCCAACTTTCAACCTTTTCAGAGTTAATTTGAAATGCTTTTCAATTTCAGGGTCTTATAGCTCAAAATAATCAAAAAATGCATGAAAAAATAACAAATGAAGTCAGAAAGGGTTGAAAATTGATGATGTGGCTTTGAATGGTGCATTTTGAACACAGAAAAACTATGGAGTTCAAACAAGTTAAGAAAATGAAATCTCTTTGTAACAGACAAGTTTTCGTATGAAACCCTCATACCTCGAGAGATTGTCTGTTTTGTACACGAAGTGCATCCTGTTTTTGCTGTAACCCTCTCTACTTTCTTACCGATGCTCTATGGGTGAAATGATGATACCATGCCAACTTTCAACCTTTTCAGAGTTCCTTTGAAATGCTTTTCAATTTGAGGGTCTTATAGCTCAAAATAATCAGTATATGCATGAAAAATAACAAATGAAGTCATAAAGGGTTGAAAATTGATGATGTGGCTTTGAATATTGCATTTTGAATACAGAATAACTGCGGAGTTCAAACAAGTTAAAAAAATGAAATCCCTTTGTAACACACGATTTCCGTATGAAAACCATCATACTTCGAAAGAGATTGTCCGTTTTGTACACGAAGTGCATCCAGTTTTTGCCGTAACCCTCTCTACTTTCTTGCGCATGCTATGTGGGTGAAATGATGATACCATGCAAACTTTCAACCTTTTCAGAGTTCATTTGAAATGCTTTTCAATTTCAGGGTCTTATAGCTTAAAATAATCAGTATATACATGAAAAATAACAAATGAAGTCAGAAAGGGTTGAAAATTGATGATGTGGCTTTGAATGGTGCATTTGGAACACAGAAAAACTACGGAGTTCAAACAAGTTAAAAAATGAAATCCCTTTGTAACAGACGAGTTTCCATATGAAAACCCTCATACTTCGAAAGAGATTGTTTGTTTTGTACACGAAGTGCATCCAGCTTTTGCCGTAACCCTCTCTACTTTCTTGCACATGCTATGTGGGTGAAATGATGATACCATGCCAACTTTCAACCTTTTCAGAGTTCATCTGAAATGCTTTTCAATTTCAGGGTCTTATAGCTTAAAATAATCAATATATGCATGAAATATAACAAATGAAGTCATAAAGGGTTGAAAATTGATGATATGGCTTTGAATGGTGCATTTTGAACACAGAAAAACTATGGAGTTCAAACAAGTTAAGAAAATGAAATCCCTTTGTAACAGACGAGTTTCCGTATGAAACCCTCACACTTTGAAAGAGATTGTCCGTTTTGTACATGAAGTGCATCCAGTTTTTTCCGTAACCCTCTCTACTTTCTTGCCGATGCTATGTGGGTGAAATAATGATACCATTCCAAGTTTCAACCTTTTCAGAGTTCATTTGAAATACTTTTCAATTTCAGGGTCTTATAGCTCAAAATAATCAGTATATGCATGAAAATAACAAATTAAGTCAGAAAGGGTTGAAAATTGGTGATGCGGTTTTGAATGGTGCATTTTGAACACAGAAAAATTGTGTTGTTCAAACAAGTTAAAAAATGAAATCCCTTTGTAACAGACGAGTTTCCGTATGAAACCCTCATACTTCGAAAGAGATTGTCCGTTTTGTACACGAAGTGCATCCAGTTTTTGCTGTAACCCTCTCTAATTTCTTGCACATGCTATGTGGGTGAAATGATGATACCATGCAAACTTTCAACCTTTTTAGAGTTCATTTGAAATGCTTTCCAATTTTAGGGTTTTATAGCTCGAAATAATCAGTAAATGGACGAAAATAATAATAAATGATGTTAGAAAAGTTTGAAAATTGATGATGTGGCTTTGAATGGTGCATTTTGACCACAGAAAAACTATGATGTTCAATCAAGTAAAAAAACAGAAATCCCTTTGTAACAGACGAGTATCCGTATGAAACCCTCACACTTCGAAAGAGATTGCCCGTTTTGTACACGAAGTGCATCCAGTTTTTGCCGTAACCCTCTCTACTTTCTTGCACATGCTATGTGGGTGAAATGATGATACCATGCAAATTTTCAGCCTTTTGAGAGTTCATTTGAAATGCTTTTCAATTTCAGGGTCTTATAGCTCAAAATAATCAGTAAATGCATGAAAAATAACAAATGAAGTCAGAAAGGGTTGAAAATTGATGACGTGGCTTTGAATGGTGCATTTCGAACACATAATAAATACGGAGTTCAAACAAGTTAAAAAAATGAAATCCCTTTGTAACAGACGAGTTTCCGTATGAAACCCTCATACTTCGAAGGAGATTGTCTATTTTGTACACGAAGTGCATCAAGTTTTTGCTGTAACCCTATCTAATTTTTTCCACATGCTATGTGGGTGAAATGATGATACCTTGCCAACTTTCAACCTTTTCAGAGTTAATTTGAAATGCTTTTCAATTTCAGGGTCTTATAGCTCAAAATAATCAATAAATGCATGAAAAAATAACAAATGAAGTCAGAAAGGGTTGAAAATTGATGATGTGGCTTTGAATGGTGCATTTTGAACACAGAAAAACTATGAAGTTCAAACAAGTTAAGAAAATGAAATCTCTTTGTAACAGACAAGTTTTCGTATGAAACCCTCATACCTCGAGAGATTGTCTGTTTTGTACACGAAGTGCATCCTGTTTTTGCTGTAACCCTCTCTACTTTCTTACCGATGCTCTATGGGTGAAATGATGATACCATGCCAACTTTCAACCTTTTCAGAGTTCATTTGAAATGCTTTTCAATTTGAGGGTCTTATAGCTCAAAATAATCAGTATATGCATGAAAAATAACAAATGAAGTCATAAAGGGTTGAAAATTGATGATGTGGCTTTGAATATTGCATTTTGAATACAGAATAACTGCGGAGTTCAAACAAGTTAAAAAAATGAAATCCCTTTGTAACACACGATTTCCGTATGAAAACCATCATACTTCGAAAGAGATTGTCCGTTTTGTACACGAAGTGCATCCAGTTTTTGCCGTAACCCTCTCTACTTTCTTGCGCATGCTATGTGGGTGAAATGATGATACCATGCAAACTTTCAACCTTTTCAGAGTTCATTTGAAATGCTTTTCAATTTCAGGGTCTTATAGCTTAAAATAATCAGTATATGCATGAAAAATAACAAATGAAGTCAGAAAGGGTTGAAAATTGATGATGTGGCTTTGAATGGTGCATTTGGAACACAGAAAAACTACGGAGTTCAAACAAGTTAAAAAATGAAATCCCTTTGTAACAGACGAGTTTCCATATGAAAACCCTCATACTTCGAAAGAGATTGTTTGTTTTGTACACGAAGTGCATCCAGCTTTTGCCGTAACCCTCTCTACTTTCTTGCACATGCTATGTGGGTGAAATGATGATACCATGCCAACTTTCAACCTTTTCAGAGTTCATCTGAAATGCTTTTCAATTTCAGGGTCTTATAGCTCAAAATAATCAATATATGCATGAAATATAACAAATGAAGTCAGAAAGGGTTGAAAATTGATGATGTGGCTTTAAATGGTGCATTTCGAACACAGAATAACTTCGGAGTTCAAACAATTTTAAAAAATGAAATCCCTTTGTAACATACGAGTTTCCGTATGAAACCCTCATACTTCAAAAGAGATTGTCTGTTTTGTACACGAAGTGCATCCAGTTTTTGCCGTAACCCTCTCTAATTTTTTGCACATGCTATGTGGGTGAAATGATGATACCTTGCCAAGTTTCAACCTTGACAGAGTTAATTTGAAATGATTTCAATTTTAGGGTCTTATAGCTCAAAATAATCAGTAAATGCACGAAAAAAAATAATAAATGAAGTTAGAAAAGGTTGAAAATTGATAATGTGGCTTTGAATGGTGCATTTTGAACGCAGAAAAACTATGGAGTTCAAACAAGTTAAGAAAATGAAATCCCTTTGTAACAGACGAGTTTCCGTATGAAACCCTCATACCTCGAAAGAGATTGTCCGTTTTGTACACGAAGTGCATCAACTTTTTGCCGTAACCCTCTCTACTTTCTTGCCGGTGCTATATGGGTGAAATGATGATACCATGACAACTTTCAACCATTTCAGAGTTTATTTGAAATGCTTTTCAATTTGAGGGTCTTATAGCTCAAAATAATCAGTATATGCATGAAAAATAACAAATGAAGTCATAAAGGGTTGAAAATTGATGATGTGGCTTTGAATGTTGCATTTTGAACATAGAATAACTACGGAGTTCAAAAAAGTTAAAAAAATGAAATCCCTTTGTAACACACGATTTCCGTATGAAAACCCTCATACTTCGAAAGAGATTGTCCGTTTTGTACACGAAGTGCATCCAGTTTTTGCCGTAACCCTATCTACTTTCTTGCACATGCTATCTGGGTGAAATGATGATACCATGCCAACTTTCAACCTTTTCAGAGTTCATCTGAAATGCTTTTCAATTTTAGGGTCTTATAGCTCAAAATAATCAGTAAATGAATGAAAAATAACAAATGAAATCAGAAAGGGTTGAGAATTGATGATGTGACTTTGAAACGTGCATTTTGAACACAGAAAAACTACGGAGCTCAAACAAAAACAACAACAACAACAACAACAAAGCCTTTAGTCCCAAACAAGTTGGGGTAGGCTAGAGGTGAAACCCATAAGATCTTGCAACCATCTCATGGCTCTGGCACATGGATAGCAAGCTTCCACGCACCCCTGTCCATAGCTAGCTCTTTGTCGATACTCCAATCCTTCAGGTCTCTCTTAACGGACTCCTCCCATGTCAAAATCGGTCGACCCCGCCCTCTCTTGACATTCTCCGCACGCTTTAGCCGTCCGCTATGCACTGGAGCTTATGGAGGCCTGCGCTGAATATGCCCAAACCATCTCAAACGATGTTGGACAAGCTTCTCCTCAATTGGTGCTACCCCAACTCTATCTTGTATATCATCATTCCGGACTCGATCCTTCCTCGTGTGGCCACACATCCATCTCAACATACGCATCTCCGCCACACCTAACTGTTGAACATGTCACCTTTTAGTCGGCCAACACTCCATGCCATGCAACATTGCGGGTCGAACCGCCGTCCTGTAGAACTTGCCTTTTAGCTTTTGTGGCACTCTCTTGTCACAGAGAATGCCAGAAGCTTGGCGCCACTTCATCCATCCGGCTTTGATTCGATGGTTCACATCTTCATCAATACCCCCATCCTCCTGCAACATTGACCCCAAATACCGAAAGGTGTCCTTCCGAGGTACCACCTGGCCATCAAGGCTAACCTCCTCCTCCTCACAGCTAGTAGTACTGAAACCGCACATCATGTACTCGGTTTTAGTTCTACTAAGCTTAAACCCTTTCGATTCCAAGGTTTGTCTCCATAACTCTAACTTCCTATTTACCCCCGTCCGACTATCGTCAACTAGCACCACATCATCCGCAAAGAGCATACACCATGGGATATCTCCTTGTATACCCCTTGTGACCTCATCCATCACCAATGCAAAAAGATAAGGGCTCAAAGCTGACCCCTGATGCAGTCCTATCTTAATCGGGAAGTCATCGGTGTCGACATCACTTGTTCGAACACTTGTCACAACATTATTGTACATGTCCTTGATGAGGGTAATGTACTTTGCTGGGACTTTGTGTTTCTCCAAGGCCCACCACATGACATTCTGCGGTATCTTATCATAGGCCTTCTCCAAGTCAATGAACACCATATGCAAGTCCTTCTTATGCTCCCTATATCTCTCCATAAGTTGTCGTACCAAGAAAATGGCTTCCATGGTCGACCTCCCAGGCATGAAACCAAACTGATTTTTGGTCACGCTTGTCATTCTTCTTAAGCGGTGCTCAATGACTCTCTCCCATAGCTTCATTGTATGGCTCATCAGCTTAATTCCACGGTAATTAGTACAACTCTGAACATCCCCCTTGTTCTTGAAGATTGGTACTAATATACTCCGTCTCCATTCTTCTGGCATCTTGTTTGCCGGAAAAATGAGGTTGAAAATCTTGGTTAGCCATACTATCGCTATGTCCCCGAGACCTTTCCACACCTCAATGGGGATACAATCAGGGCCCATCGCCTTGCCTCCTTTCATCCTTTTTAAAGCCTCCTTCACCTCAGACTCCTGGATGCACCGCACAAAATGCATGCTGGTCTCATGAAAGGAGTCATTCAGTTCAATGGTAGAACTCTCATTCTCCCCATTGAACAGCTTCTCGAAGTACTCCCGCCATCTATGCTTAATCTCTTCGTCCTTCACCAAGAGTTGGCCTGCTCCGTCCTTGATGCATTTGACTTGGCCAATATCCCTCGTCTTCCTCTCCCGGATCTTAGCCATCTTATAGATGTCCCTTTCACCTTCCTTCGTGCCTAACCGTTGGTAGAGGTCCTCATCTGCCCGACCCCTTGCTTCACCAACAGCTCGCTTTGCGGCCTTCTTTGCCATCTTGTACTTCTCTATGTTGTCTGCACTCCTATCCAGGTATAGGCGTCTGAAGCAATCTTTCTTCTCTTTAAGCGCCTTCTGGACATCATCATTCCACCACCAGGTATCCTTATCTTCGCTTCTCCTTCCCTTGGACACTCCAAACTCCTCCGAGGCCACCTTACGAATGCAAGTCGCCATCTTCATCCACACATTGTCCGCATCCCCTCCTTCCTCCCAAGGGCCCTCCTTAAATACCCTCTCCTTGAACACCTGAGCTACCTCCCCCTTGAGCTTCCACCACTTCGTTCTAGCGACCTTGGCACGCTTATCCCGCTGGACACGAATCCAAAAGCGGAAGTCAGCAACCACCAGCTTATGCTGGGGTACAACACTCTCCCCAGGTATCACCTTACAGTCTAGGCACGCACGCCTATCTTCTCTTCTCGAGAGGATGAAATCAATCTAGCTAGAGTGTTGGCCACTACTAAAAGTCACCAGATGTGATTCTCTCTTTCTAAAGAGGGTGTTAGCTACAATCATGTTGTAGGCTAGAGCAAAGCTTAAGACATCTTCTCCTTCTTGATTCCTGATGCCATAGCCAAAGCCCCCATGCGCCCCTTCAAAACCTGTGTTAGATGTACCCACGTGGCCATTGAGGTCTCCTCCTATGAAGAGCTTCTCACCAATCGGTACACTCCTAACCATGTCTTCCAAGCCTTCCCAGAACTCCCTCTTGGTGTTCTCATTGTGGCCTACTTGCGGGGCATATGCGCTGATAACATTGAGAACCAAGTCCTCAGCTACCAGCTTGACCAGGATAATCCGGTCCCCACGTCTCCTGATGTCTACCACTCCATACTTGAGGCTCTTGTTGATCAAGATGCCTACGCCATTTCTGTTTGCAGCCGTCCCTGTGTACCACAGTTTGAAGCCGGTATCCTCCACCTCCTTCGCCTTCTCTCCTCTCCATTTGGTTTCTTGGACGCAAAGGATATCAACACCTCTCCTCACTGCTGCATCAACTAGCTCCCGAAGCTTCCCTGTCAGAGACCCTATGTTCCAGCTACCTAAGCAAATCCTCCTAGGCTCGGCTAGCTTCCTTACCCTTCGCACTCGTCGAGTCAAATGCGAAGACCCTTGCTCATTTTCCACTACATTCGGGCGCCGATGTAGCACGCCACTAAGGATGCGACGACCCGATCCTCGCTCACTTGCCACCGTATCCGGATCAAGATACGGCGCGCCACTTGGGGGGTGACGGCCCGGCCCTTGCCCATTTTCCACCACACCTGGGTTCCGATGTGGCGCGTCGCTGAGAGGGTTACGCCCCAACGAAAATCTTTTGGGTTTCATCTCCATAAGAGTGGCTGAGTTTTTACGTTGGCTCGCCAAGCCTATCACAACCCTCCTCCTTTACCTGGTCTTGGGACCGGCTATGTTGAGACAACATAGGCGGAGTTAACTATGGAGCTCAAACAAGTTAAAAAAAATGAAATCCCTTTATAACAGACGAATTTTCGTATGAAACCCTCACACTTCAAAAGAGATTGTCCATTTTGTACACAAAGTGCATCTAATTTTTGTCGTAACCCTCTCTACTTTCTTGCACGTGCTATGTGGGTGAAATGATGATACCATGCAAACTTTCAACCTTTTCAGAGTTAATTTGAAATGCTTTTCAATTTCAGGGTCTTATAGATCAAAATAATTGGTAAATGCATGAAAAATAACAAATGAAGTCAGAAAGGGTCGAAAATTGATGATATGGCTTTGAATGGTGCATTTTGAACACAGAAAAACTATGGAGTTCAAACAAGTTAAGAAAATGAAATCCCATTGTAACAGACGAGTTTCCGTATGAAACCCTCATACCTCGAAAGAGATTGTCTGTTTTGTACACGAAGTGCATCCAGTTTTTGCTGTAACCCTCTCTACTTTCTTGCCGATGCTATATGGGTGAAATGATGATACCATGCCAACTTACAACCTTTTCAGAGTTAATTTGAAATGCTTTTCAATTTGAGGGTCTTATAGCTCAAAATAATCAGTATATGCATGAAAAATAACAAATGAAGTCAGAAAGGGTTGAAAATTGATGATGTGGCTTTGAATGTTGCATTTTGAATACAGAATAACTACGGAGTTCAAACAAGTTAAAAAAATGAAATCCCTTTGTAACACACGATTTCCGTATGAAAACCATCATACTTCGAAAGAGATTGTCCGTTTTGTACACAAAGTGCATCCAGTTTTTGCTGTAACCCTCTCTACTTTCTTGCACATGCTATGTGGGTGAAATGATGATACCATGCAAACTTTCAACCTGTTCAGAGTTCATTTGAAATGCTTTTCAATTTCAGGGTCTTATAGCTTAAAACAGTATATGCAGGAAAAATAACAAATGAAGTCAGAAAGGGTTGAAAATTGATGATGTGGCTTTGAATGGTGCATCTTGAACACAGAAAAATTACGGATTTAAAACAAGTTAAAAAATGAAATCCGTTTGTAACAGACGAGTTTCCGTATGAAAACCCTCAAACTTCGAAAGAGATTGTTTGTTTTGTACACGAAGTGCATCCAGCTTTTGCCGTAACCCTCTCTACTTTCTTGCACATGCTATGTGGGTGAAATGATGATACCATGCCAACTTTCAACCTTTTCAGAGTTCATTTGAAATGCTTTTCAATTTCAGGGTCTTATAGCTCAAAATAATCAGTAAATGCATGAAAAATAACAAATGAAGTCAGAAAGGGTTGAAAATTGATGATGTGGCTTTGATTGGTGCATTTCGAACACAGAATAACTAGGGAGTTAAAACAATTTTAAAAAATGAAATCCCTTTGTAACAGACGAGTTTCCGTATGAAACCCTCATACTTCAAAAGAGATTGTCCGTTTTGTACACGAAGTGCATCCAGTTTTTGTCGTAACCCTCTCTAATTTTTTGCATATGCTATGTGGGTGAAATGATGATACCTTGCCAAGTTTCAACCTTTTCAGAGTTAATTCGAAATGGTTTCAATTTCAGGGTCTTATAGCTCAAAATAATCAGTAAATGCATGAAAAAAAATTAAATGAAGTCAGAAAGGGTTGAAATTTGATGATGTGGCTTTGAATGGTGCATTTTGAACACAGAAAAACTATGGAGTTCAAACAAGTTAAGAAAATGAAATCCCTTTGTAACAGACGAGTTTCTGTATGAAACCCTCATACCTCGAAAGAGATTGTCCGTTTTGTACACGAAGTGCATCCATTTTTTGCCTTAACCCTCTCTACATTCTTGCCGGTGCTATATGGGTGAAATGATGATACCATGACAAATTTCAACCGTTTCAGAGTTCATTTGAAATGCTTTTCAATTTGAGGGTCTTATAGCTCAAAATAATCAGTATATGCATGAAAATAACAAATGAAGTCATAAAGGGTTGAAAATTGATGATGTGGCTTTGAATGTTGCATTTTGAACACAGAATAACTACGGAGTTCAAACAAGTTAAAAAAATGAAATCCCTTTGTAACACACGATTTTCCGTATGAAAACCCTCATACTTCGAAAGAGATTGTCCGTTTTGTACACGAAGTGCATCCATTTTTTGCCGTAACCCTCTCTACATTCTTGCACATGCTATGTGGGTGAAATGATGATACCATGCCAACTTTGAACCCTTTCAGAGTTCATCTGAAATGCTTTTCAATTTCAGGGTCTTATAGCTCAAAATAATCAGTAAATGAATGAAAAATAACAAATGAAATGAGAAAGGGTTGAGAATTGATGATGTGACTTTGAAAGGTGCATTTTGAACACAGAAAAACTATGGAGTTCAAACAAGTTAAAAAAAATGAAATCCCTTTGTAACAGACGAGTTTCCGTATGAAACCCTCATACTTCGAAGGAGATTGTCCGTTTTGTACACGAAGTGCATCTAATTTTTGTCGTAACCCTCTCTACTTTCTTACACGTGCTATGTGGGTGAAATGATGATACCATGCAAAGTTTCAACCTTTTCAGAGTTAATTTGAAATGCTTTTCAATTTCAGGGTCTTATAGCTCAAAATAATCGGTAAATGCATGAAAAATAACAAATGAAGTCAGAAAGGGTCGAAAATTGATGATGTGGCTTTGAATGGTGCATTTTGAACATAGAAAAACTATGGGTGATTAAACAAGTTAAAAAATGAAATCCCTTTGTAATAGACGAGTTTCCGTATGAAACCCTCATACTTCGAAAGAGATTGTCTGTTTTGTACACGAACTGCATCTAGTTTTTGCCGTAACCCTCTCTATTTTCTCGCACATGCTATGTGGGTGAAATGATTATACCATGCAAACTTTCAACCTTTTCAGAGTTCATTTGAAATGCTTTTCCATTTCAGGGTCTTATAGCTTAAAATAATCAGTATATGCATGAGAAATAACAAATGAAGTCAGAAAGGGTTGAAAATTGATGATGTGGCTTTGAATGGTGCATTTTGAACACAGAAAAACTACGGAGTTCAAACAAGTTAAAAAAATGAAAT
>NC_041392.1:464127620-464154956 GCF_002162155.2 Triticum dicoccoides | reverse complement strand
CGAGTTTCCGTATGAAACCCTCATACTTCGAAAGAGATTGTCTGTTTTGTACACGAACTGCATCCAGTTTTTGCCGTAACCCTCTGTATTTTCTCGCACATGCTATGTGGGTGAAATGATTATACCATGCAAACTTTCAACCTTTTCAGAGTTCATTTGAAATGCTTTTCAATTTCAGGGTCTTATAGCTTAAAATAATCAGTATATGCATGAAAAATAACAAATGAAGTCAGAAAGGGTTGAAAATTGATGATATGGCTTTGAATGGTGCATTTTGAACACAGAAAAACTACGGAGTTCAAACAAGTTAAAAAAATGAAATCCCTTTGTAACAGACGAGTTTCCGTATGAAAACCCTCATACTTCAAAAGAGATTGTTTGTTTTGTACACGAAGTGCATCCAGCTTTTGTCGTAACCCTCTCTACTTTCTTGCACATGCTATGTGGGTGAAATGATGATACCATGCCAACTTTCAACCTTTTCAGAGTTCATTTGAAATTCTTTTCAATTTCAGGGTCTTATAGCTCAAAATAATCAGTAAATGCATGAAAAATAACAAATGAAGTCAGAAAGGGTTGAAATTTGATGATGTGGCTTTGAATGGTGCATTTTGAACACAGAAAACCTATGGAGTTCATACAAGTGAAAAAAAATGAAATCCCTTTGTAACAGACGAGTTTCCGTATGAAACCCTCACACTTCGAAATAACAAATTTTTGTCGTAACCCTCTCTACTTTCTTGCATGTGCTATGTGGGTGAAACGATGATACCATGCAAACTTTCAACCTTTTCAGAGTTAATTTGAAATGCTTTTCAATTTCAGGGTCTTATAGCTCAAAATAATCTGTAAATGCATGAAAAATAACAAATGAAGTCAGAAAGGGTCGAAAATTGATGATGTGGCTTTGAATGGTGCATTTTGAACACAGAAAAACTACGGAGTTCAAACAAGTTAAAAAAATGAAATCCCTTTGTAACAGATGAGTTTCCGTATGAAAACCCTCAGACTTCGAAAGAGATTGTTTGTTTTGTACACGAAGTGCATCCAGTTTTTGCCGTAACCCTCTCTACTATCTTGCACATTCTATGTGGGTGAAATGATGATACCATGCCAACTTTCAACATTTTAAGAGTTCATTTGAAATGGTTTTCAATTTCAGGGTCTTATAGCGCCAAATAATCAGTAAATGCATGAAAAATAACAAATGAAGTCAGAAAGGGTTGGAAATTGATGATGTTGCTTTGAATGGTGTATTTTGAACACAGAAAAACTATGGAGTTCAAACAAGTTAAAAAAATGAAATCCCTTTGTAACAGATGAGTTTCCGTATGAAACCCTCATACTTCACAAGAGATTGTCCGTTTTGTACACGAAGTGCATCGAATTTTTGCCGTAACCCTCTCTACTTTCTTTCACATGCTATGTGGGTGAAATGATGATACCATGCAAACTTTCTACCTTTCAGAGTTCATCTAAAACGCTTTTCAATTTCAGGGTCTTATAGCTCAAAATAATCAGTAAATGCATGAAAAATAACAAATGAAGTCATAAAGGGTTGAGAATTGATGATGTGGCTTTGAAAGGTGCATTTTGAACATAGAAAAACTATGGAGTTCAAACAAGTTAAAAAATTAAATCCCTTTGTAACACACGAGTGTCTGTATGAAACCGCCACACTTCGAAAGAGATTGTCCGTTCTGTATACGAAGTGCATCCAGTTTTTGCAGTAACCCTCTCTAGTTTCTTGCACATGCTATGTGGGTGAAATGATTATACCATGCCAACTTTCAACCTTTTCAGAGTTCATTTGAAATGCTTTTCAATTTCAGTGTCTTATAGCACCAAATAATCAGTATATAAATGAACATTAACAAATGAAGTCAGAAAGGGTTGAAAATTGAACAAAGAAAAACTATGAAGTTCAAACAAGTTAAGAAAATGAAATCCCTTTGTAAGAGACGAGTTTCCATACGAAACCCTCATACTTCGAAAGAGATTGTCCCTTTTGTACACGAAGTGCATCCAGTTTTTGCCGTAACCCACTCTACTTTCTTGCACATGCTATGTGGGTGAAATGATGATACCATGCCAACTTTCAACCTTTTCAGAGTTCATCTGAAATGCTTTTCAATTTCAGGGTCTTATAGCTCAAAATAATCAGTAAATGCATGAAAAATAACAAATGAAATCAGAAAGGGTTGAGAATTGATGATGTGGCTTTGAAAGGTGCATTTTGAACACAGAAAAACTATGGAGTTCAAACAATTAAAAAAATGTAATCCCTTTGTAACAGACGAGTATCCATATGAAAACCTCATACATCGAAAGATATTGTCCGTTTTGTACACGAAGTGCATCTAGTTTTTGTCGTAACCCACTCTACTTTCTTGCACATGCTATGTGGGTGAAATGATGATACCATGCAAACTTTCAACCTTTTCAGAGTTAATGTGAAATGCTTTAAAATTTCAAGGTCTTATAGCTCAAAATAATCGGTAAATGCATGAAAAATAACTAATGAAGTCAGAAAGGGTTGAAAATTGATGATGTGGCTTTGAATGGTGCATTTTGAACACAGGAAAACTATGGAGTTCAAACAAGTTAAAAAAATGAAATCCCTTTGTAACAGATGAGTTTCCGTATGAAACCGTCATACTGCGAAAGAGATTGTCCATTTTGTACACGAAGTACATCCAGTTTTTGCCGTAACCCTCTCTATTTTCTCGCACATGCTATGTGGGTGAAATGATTATACCATGAAAACTTTCATCCTTTTCAGAGTTCATTTGAAATGCTTTTCAATTTCAGGGTTTTATAGCTTAAAATAATCAGTATATGCATGAAAAATGACAAATGAAGTCAGAAAGGGTTGAAAATTGATGATGTGGCTTTGAATGGTGCATTTTGAACACAGAAAAACTATGGAGTTCAAACAAGTTAAAAAACGAAATCCCTTTGTGACAGACGAGTTTCCGTATGAAACCCTCATACTTCAAACGAGATTGTCTGTTTTGAACACGAAGTGCATCCAATTTTTGCCGTTACCCTCTGTACTTTCTTACACATTCTATGTGGGTGAAATGATGATACCATGCAAAATTTCAACCTTTTCAGAGTTCATTTGAAATGATTTTCAATTTCAGGGTATTATAGCTCAAAATAATCAGTAAATGCATGAAAAATAACGAATGAAGTCAAAAAGGGTTGAAAATTTATGATGTGGCTTTGAATGGTGCATTTTGAATACAGAAAAACTATGGAGTTCAAACAAGTTAAAAAGATGAAATCCCTTTGTAACAGACGAGTTTTCGTACGAAACCCTCATACTTCAAAAGAGATTGTCCGTTTTGTACACGAAGTGCATCCAGTTTTTGTTGTAACCCTATCTACTTTCTTGCACATGCTATGTGGGTGAAATGATGATACCATGCGAACTTTCAACCTATTCAGAGTTCATTTGAAATGCTTTTCAATTTCAGGGTCTTATAGCTCAAAATAATCAGTATATGCATGAAAAATAACAAATGAAGCCATAAAGGGTTGAAAAATGATGATGTGGCTTTGAATGGTGCATTTTGAACACAGAAAAACTATGGAGTTCAAACAAGTTAAGAAAATGAAATCCCTTTGTAACAGACGAGTTTCCGTATGAAACCCTCATACTTCGAAGGAGATTGTCCGTTTTGTACATGAAATGCATCGAATTTTTGCCGTAACCCTCTCTACTTTCTTGGCGATGCTATGTGGGTTAAATGATGATATCACGCCAACTTTCAACCTTTTCAGAGTTCATTTGAAATGCTTTTCAATTTAAGGGTCTTATAGCTCAAAATAATCAGTATATGCATGAAAAATAACAAATGAAGTCAGAAAGGGTTGAAAATTGGTGATGTGGTTTTGAATGGTGCATTTTGAACACAGAAAAATTAAGTTGTTCAAACAAGTTAAAAAATGAAATCCCTTTGTAACAGACGAGTTTCCGTATGAAACCCTTATACTTCGAAAGAGATTGTCCGTTTTGTACACGAAGTGCATCCAGTTTTTGCTGTAACCCTCTCTAATATCTTGCACATGCTATGTGGGTGAAATGATGATACCATGCAAACTTTCAACCTTTTCAGAGTTCATTTGAAATGCTTTCCAATTTCCGGGTTTTATAGCTCAAAATAATCAGTAAATGCCTGAAAAATAAAATATGAACTAGAAAGGGCTGAGAAATGATGATGTGGCTTTGAATGGTGCATTTTGAACACAGAAAAACTATGGAGTTCAAACAATTAAAAAAATGTAATCCCTTTGTAACAGACTCGTTTCCGTATGAAACCCTCATACATCGAAAGATATTGTCCGTTTTGTACACGAAGTGCATCTAGTTTTTGTCGTAACCCACTCTACTTTCTTGCACATGCTATGTGGGTGAAATTATGATACCATGCAAACTTTCAACCTTTTCAGAGTTAATGTGAAATGCTTTAAAATTTCAAGGTCTTATAGCTCAAAATAATCGGTAAATGCATGAAAAATAACTAATGAAGTCAGAAAGGGTTGAAAATTGATGATGTGGCTTTGAATGGTGCATTTTGAACACAGGAAAACTATGGAGTTCAAACAAGTTAAAAAAATGAAATCCCTTTGTAACAGATGAGTTTCCGTATGAAACCCTCATACTGCGAAAGAGATTGTCCATTTTGTACACGAAGTACATCCAGTTTTTGCCGTAACCCTCTCTATTTTCATTGTTCATTTGAAATGCTTTTCAATTTCAGGGTTTTATAGCTTAAAATAATCAGTATATGCATGAAAAATGACAAATGAAGTCATAAAGGGTTGAAAAATGATGATGTGGCTTTGAATGGTGCATTTTGAACACAGAAAAACTATGGAGTTCAAACAAGTTAAGAAAATGAAATCCCTTTGTAACAGACTCGTTTCCGTATGAAACCCTCATACATCGAAAGATATTGTCCGTTTTGTACACGAAGTGCATCCAGTTTTTGCCGTAACCCACTCTACTTTCTTGCACATGCTATGTGGGTGAAATTATGATACCATGCAAACTTTCAACCTTTTCAGAGTTCATTGAAATGATTTTCAATTTCAGGGTCTTATAGCTCAAAATAATCAGTAAATGCATGAAAAATAACAAATGAAGTCAGAAAGGGTTGAAAATTGATGATGTTTCTTTGAATGGTGCATTTTGAACAGAGAAAAACTATGGAGTTCAAACAAGTTAAAAAAATGAAATCCCTTTGAAACAGACGAGTTTCCGTATGAAACCCTCATACTTCAAAAGAGATTGTCCATTTTGAACACGAAGTGCATCCAATTTTTGCCGTCACCCTCTCTACTTTCTTACACATTCTATGTGGGTGAAATGATGATACCATGCAAACTTTCAACCTTTTCAGAGTTCATTTGAAATGCTTTTCAATTTCAGGGTCTTATAGCTCAAAATAATCAGTAAATGCATGAAAAAGAACAAATGAAGTAAGAAAGGCTTGAAAATTTATGATGTGGCTTTGAATGGTGCATTTTGAACACAGAAAAACTATGGAGTTCAAACAAGTTAAAAAAATGAAATCCCTTTGTATCAGACGAGTTTCCGTATGAAACCCTCATACTTCGAAAGAGATTGTCCGTTTTGTACAGGAAGTGCATCCAGTTTTTGCTGTAACCCTATCTAGTTTCTTGCACATGCTATGTGGGTGAAAGGATGATACCATGCCAGCTTTCAACCTTTTCAGAGTTCATTTGAAATGCTTTTCAATTTCAGGGTCTTATAGCTCAAAATAATCAGTATAAGCATGAAAAATAAGAAATGAAGTCATAAAGGGTTGAAAAATGATGATGTGGATTTGAATGGTGCATTTTGAACACAGAAAAACTATGGAGTTCAAACAAGTTAAGAAAATGAAATCCCTTTGTAACAGACGAGTTTCCGTACGAAACCCTCATACTTCGAAGGAGATTGTCCGTTTTGTACATGAAGTGCATCCAATTTTTGCCGTAACCCTCTCTACTTTCTTGGCGATGCTATGTGGGTGAAATGATGATACCATGCCAACTTTCAACCTTTTCAGAGTTCATTTGAAATGCTTTTGAATTTAAGGGTCTTATAGCTCAAAATAATCGGCATATGCATGAAAAATAACAAATGAAGTCATAAAGGGTTGAAAATTGATGATATTGCTTTGAATGGTGCATTTTGAACACAGAAAAACTATGGAGTTCAAACAAGTTAAAAAAATGAAATCCCTTTGTAACAGACGAGTTTCCGTATGAAACCCTCATACTTCAAAAGAGATTGTCCGTTTTGAACATGAAGTGCATCCAATTTTTGCCGTAACCCTCTCTACTTTCTTAAACATTCTATGTGGGTGAAATGATGATACCATGCAAACTTTCAACCTTTTCAGAGTTCATTTGAAATGCTTTTCAATTCCAGGGTCTTATAGCTCAAAATAACCAGTAGATGCATGAAAAATAACAAATGAAGTCGGAATGGGTTGAAAATTTATGATGTGGCTTTGAATGGTGCATTTTGAACACAGAAAAACTATGGAGTTCAAACAAGTTAAAAAATGAAATCCCTTTGTATCAGACGAGTTTCCGTATGAAACCCTCATACTTCGAAAGAGATTGTCTGTTTTGTACACGAAGTGCATCCAGTTTTTGCTATAACCCTATCTAGTTTCTTGCACATGCTATGTGGGTGAAAGGATGATACCATGCCAGCTTTCAACCTTTTCATAGTTCATTTGAAATGCTTTTCCATTTCAGGGTCTTATAGCTCAAAATAATCAGTATATGCATGAAAAATAACAAATGAAGTCATAAAGGGTTGAAAAATGATGATGTGGCTTTGAATGGTGCATTTTGAACACAGAAAAACTATGGAGTTCAAACAAGTTAAGAAAATGAAATCCCTTTGTAACAAACGAGTTTCCGTATGAAACCCTCATACTTCGAAGGATATTGTCCGTTTTGTACATGAAGTGCATCCAATTTTTGCCATAACCCTCTCTACTTTCTTGGTGATTCTATGTGGGTGAAATGATGATACCATGCCAACTTTCAACCTTTTCAGAGTTAATTTGAAATGCTTTTCAATTTAAGGGTCTTATAGCTCAAAATAATCGGCATATGCATGAAAAATAACAAATGAAGTCATAAAGGGTTGAAAATTGATGATATTGCTTTGAGTGGTGCATTTTGAACACAGAAAAACTATGGAGTTCAAACAAGTTAAAAAACTGAAATCCCTTTGTAACAGACGAGTTTCCGTATGAAACCCTCATACTTCAAAAGAGATTGTCCGTTTTGTACACAAAGTGCATCCAGTTTTTGCTGTAACCCTGTCTATTTTCTCGCACATGCTATGTGGGTGAAATGATGATACCATTTAAACTTTCTACATTTTCAGAGTTCATGTGAAATGCTTTTCAATTTCAAGGTCTTATAGCTTAAAATAATCAGTATATGCATGAAAAATAACAAATGAAGTCAGAAAGGGTTGAAAATTGATGATGTGGCTTTGAATGGTGCATTTTGAACACAGAAAAACTACGGAGTTCAAAGTAGTTAAAAAATGAAATCCCTTTGTAACAAACGAGTTTCCGTATGAAAATCCACATACTTCGAAAGAGATTGTTTGTTTTGTACACGAAGTGCATCCAGTTTTTGCCGTAACCCTCTCTACTTTCTTGCACATGCTATGTGGGTGAAATGATGATACCATGCAAACTTTCAACCTTTTAACAGTTCATTTGAAATGATTTTCAATTTCAGGGTCTTATAGCTCAAAATAATCAATAAATGCATGAAAAATAACAAACGAAGTCAGAAAGGGTTGAAAATTTATGATGTGGCTTTGAATGGTGCATTGTGAACACAGAAAAACTATGGAGTTCAAACAAGTTAAAAAAAATGAAATCCCTTTGTAATAGACGAGTTTCCGTATGAAACCCTCATACTTCGAAAGAGATTGTCTGTTTTGTACACGAAGTGCATCCAGTTTTTGCCGTAACCCTCTCTACTTTCTTGCACATGCTATGTGGGCGAAATGATGACACCATGCCAACTTTCAACCTTTTTAGAGTTCATCTGAAATACTTTTCAATTTTATGGTCTTATAGCTCAAAATAGTCAGTAAATGCATGAAAAATAACAAATGAAATCACAAAGAGTTGAGAATTGATGACGTGGCTTTGAATGGTGCATTTTGAACACAGAAAAACTATGGAGTTCAAACAAGTTAATAAATGAATTCCCTTTGTAACAGACGAGTTTCTGTATGAAACCCTCATACTTCGAAAGAGATTGTCCGTTTCGAAGTGCATCTAGTTTTTGCCGTAACCCTCTATACTTTTTTGCACATGCTATGTGGGTGAAATGATGATACCATGCAAACTTTCAACCTTTTCAGAGTTAATTTGAAATGCTTCTCAATTTTAGGGTCCTATAGCTCAAAATAATCGGTAAATGCATGAAAAAAACAAATGAAGTCGGAAAGGGTTGAAAATTGATGATGTGGCTTTGAATGGTGCATTTTGAACATAGAAAAACTATGGAGTTCAAACAAGTTAAAAAATGAAATCCCTTTGTAACAGACGAGTTTCCGTATGAAACCCTCATACTTCGAAAGAGATTGTCTGTTTTGTACACGAAGTGCATCCAATTTTTTCTGTAACCCTCTCTATTTTCTCGCACATGCTACGTGGGCGAAATGATGATACCATGCAAACTTTCAACCTTTTCAGAGTTCATTTGAAATGCTTTTCGATTTTAGGGTCTTATAGCTTAAAATAATAAGTATATGCATGAAAAATAATAAATGAAGTCAGAAAGGGTTGAAAATTGATGATGTGGCTTCGAATGGTGCATTTTGAACACAGAAAAACTACGGAGTTCAAACAAGTTAAAAAATGAAATCCCCTTGTAACAGACGAGTTTCCGTATGAAACCCTCATACTTCGAAAGAGATTATCCGTTTTGTACACGAAGTGCATCCAGTTTTTGCCGTAACCCTCTCTACTTTCTTGCACATGCTATGTGGGTGAAATGATGATACCATGCCAACTTTCAACCTTTTAAGAGTTCATTTGAAATGGTTTTCAATTTTAGGGTCTTATAGCGCCAAATAATCAGTAAATGCAGGAAAAATAACAAATGAAGTCAGAAAGGGTTGAAAATTGATGATGTTGCTATGAATGGTGCATTTTGAACACAGAAAAACTATGGAGTTCAAACAAGTTAAAAAACTGAAATCCCTTTGTAACAGACGAGTTTCCGTATGAAACCCTCATACTTCAAAAGAGATTGTCCGTTTTATACACGAAGTGCATCCAATTTTTGCCGTAACCCTCTATACTTTCTTACACATGCTATGTGGGTGAAATGATGATACCATGCAAACTTTCAACCTTTCAGAGTTCATTTGAAATGCTTTTTAATTTCAGGGTGTTATAGCTCAAAATAATCAGTAAATTCATGAAAAATAACAAATGAAGTAAGAAATGGTTGAAAATTGATGATTTGGCTTTGAATGGTGCATTTTGAACATATAAAAACTATGGAGTTCAAACAAGTTAAAAAATGAAATCCCTTTGTGATAGACGAGTTTCCGTATGAAACCCTCATACTTCGAAAGAGATTGTCCATTTTGTACACAAAGTGCATCCAGTTTTTGCTGTAACCCTATCTACTTTCTTGCACATGCTATGTGGGTGAAAGGATGATACCATGCCAACTTTCAACCTTTTCAGCGTTCATTTGAAATGCTTTTCAATTTCAGGGTCTTATAACTCAAAATAATCAGCATATGCATGAAAAATAACAAATGAAGTCATAAAGGGTTGAAAATTGATGATGTGGCTTTAAATGGTGCATTTTGAACACAGAATAACTACGGAGTTCAAACAAGTTTAAAATGAAATCCCTTTGTAACGGACGAGTTTCCTTATGAAAACCCTCATACTTCGAAAGAGATTGTCCGTTTTATACATGAAGTGCATCCAATTTTTGCCGTAACCCTCTCTACTTTCTTGCACATGCTATGTGGGTGAAATGATGATACCATGCCAACTTTCAACCTTTTCAGAGTTCATCTGAAATGCTTTTCAATTTCAGGGTCTTATAGCTGAAAATAATCAGTAAATGCATGAAAAATAACAAATGAAATCAGAAAGGGTTGAGAATTGATGATGTGGCTTTGAAAGGTGCATTTTGAACACAGAAAATCTATGGAGTTCAAACAAGTTAAAAAATGAAATCCCTTTGTAACAGACGAGTTTCCGTATGAAACCCTCATACTTCGAAAGAGATTATCCGTTTTGTACACGAAGCGCATCCAGTTTTTGCTGTAACCCTATCTAGTTTCTTGCACATGCTATGTGGGTGAAATGATGATACCATGCCAACTTTCAACCTTTTCAGAGTTCATTTGAAATGCTTTTCAATTTCAGGGTCTTATAGCTCAAAATAATCAGTATATGCATGAAAAATAACAAAAGAAGTCATAAAGGGTTGAAAATTGATGATGTCGGTTTGAATGGTGCATTTCAAACACAGAATAACTACGGAGTTCAAATAAGTTAAAAAATGAAATCCCTTTGTAACAGACGAGTTTCCGTATGAAAACCCTCATACTTCGAAAGAGATTGTCCGTTTTCTACACGAGGTGCATCCAGTTTTTGCCGTAACCCTCTCTACTTTCTTGCACATGCTATGTGGGTGAAATGATGATACCATCCGAACTTTCATCCTTTTAAGAGTTCATCTGAAATGCTTTTCAATTTCAGGGTCTTATAGCTCAAAATAATCAGTAAATACATG
Source organism: Triticum dicoccoides (assembly GCF_002162155.2). Classification (NCBI taxonomy): domain Eukaryota; kingdom Viridiplantae; phylum Streptophyta; class Magnoliopsida; order Poales; family Poaceae; genus Triticum; species Triticum dicoccoides. The sequence goes on along the minus strand of NC_041392.1, from coordinate 464,144,120 downwards.
AAAAATAACAAATGAAATCAGAAAGGGTTGAGAATTGATGATGTGGCTTTGAAAGGTGCATTTTGAACACAGAAAAACTATGGAGTACAAACAATTTAAAAAATGAAATCCCTTTGTAACAGACGAGTTTCCGTATGATACCCTCATACTTCGAAAGAGATTGTCCGTTTTGTACACGAAGTGCATCCAGTTTTTGTCGTCACCCTCTCTACTTTCTTGCACATGCAATGTGGGTGAAATGATGATAACATGCAAACTTTCAACCTTTTCAGAGTTAATTTGAAATGCTTTTCAATTTCAGGGTCTTATAGCTCAAAATAATCGGTAAATGCATGAAAAATAACTAATGAAATCGGAAAGGGTTGAAAATTGATGATGTGTCTTTGAATGGTGCATTTTGAACACAGAAAAACTATGGAGTTCAAATAAGTTAAAAAATGAAATCCCTTTGTAACAGACGAGTTTCCGTATGAAACCCACATACTTCGAAAGAGATTGTCCGTTTTGTACACGAAGTGCATCCAGTTTTTGTCGTAACCCTCTCTTATTTCTTGCACATGCTATGTGGGTGAAATGATTATACCATGCAAACTTTCAACCTTTTCAGAGTTCATTTGAAATGCTTTTCAATTTCAGGATCTTATAGCTCAAAATAATCAGCATATGCATGAAAAATAACAAATGAGGTCATAAAGTGTTGAAAATTTATGATGTGGCTTTAAATAGTGCATTTTGAACACAGAATAACTACGGAGTTCAAACAAGTTAAAAAAATGAAATGCCTTTGTAACGGACGAGTTTCCGTATGAAAACCCTCATACTTCGAAAGAGATTGTCCGTTTTATACACGAAGTGCATCCAGTTTTTGCCGTAACCCTTTCTACTTTCTTGCACATGCTATGTGGGTGAAATGATGATACCATGCCAACTTTCAACCTTTTCAGAGTTCATCTGAAATGCTTTTCAATTTCAGGGTCTTATAGCTCAAAATAATCAGTAAATGCATGAAAAATAACAAATGAAATCAGAAAGGGTTGAGAATGGATGATGTGGCTTTGAAAGGTGCATTTTGAACACAGAAAAACTATGGAGTTCAAACAAGTTAAAAAATGAAATCCCTTTGTAACAGACGAGTTTCCGTATGAAACCCTCATACTTTGAAAGAGATTATCCGTTTTGTACACGAAGTGCATCCAGTTTTTGCTGTAACCCTATCTACTTTCTTGCACATGCTATGTGGGTGAAATGATGATACCATGCCAACTTTCAACCCTTTCAGAGTTCATTTGAAATGCTTTTCAATTTCAGGGTCTTATAGCTCAAAATAATCAGTATATGCATGAAAAATAACAAAAGAAGTCATAAAGGGTTGAAAATTGATGATGTCGGTTTGAATGGTGCATTTCAAACACAGAATAACTACGGAGTTCAAATAAGTTAAAAAAATGAAATCCCTTTGTAACAGACGAGTTTCCGTATGAGAACCCTCATACTTCGAAAGAGATTGTCCGTTTTGTACACGAAGTGCATCCAGTTTTTGCCGTAACCCTCTCTACTTTCTTGCATATGCTATGTGGGTGAAATGATGATACCATGCGAACTTTCATCCTTTTCAGAGTTCATCTGAAATGCTTTTCAATTTCTGGGTCTTATAACTCAAAATAATCAGTAAATGCATGAAAAATAACAAATGAAATCAGAAAGGGTTGAGAATTGATGATGTGGCTTTGAAAGGTGCATTTTGAACACAGAAAAACTTTGGAGTTCAAACAATTTAAAAAATGAAATCCCTTTGTAACAGACGAGTTTCCGTATGAAACCCTCATACTTCGAAAGAGATTGTCCGTTTTGTACACGAAGTGCATCCAGTTTTTGTTGTAACCCTCTCTACTTTCTTGCACATCCAATGTGGGTGAAATGATGATAACATGCAAACTTTCAACCTTTTCAGAGTTAATTTGAAATGCTTTTCAATTTCAGGGTCTTATAGCTCAAAATAATCGGTAAATGCATGAAAAATAACTAATGAAGTCGGAAAGGGTTGAAAATTGATGATGTGGCTTTGAATGGTGCATTTTGAACACAGAAAAACTATGGAGTTCAAACAAGTTAAAAAATGAAATCCCTTTGTAACAGACGAGTTTCCGTATGAAACCCTCATACTTCGAAAGAGATTGTCCGTTTTGTACACGAAGTGCATCCAGTTTTTGCCGTAACCCTCTCCTATTTCTTGCACATGCTATGTGGGTGAAATGATTATACCATGCAAACTTTCAACCTTTTCAGAGTTCATTTGAAATGCTTTTCAATTTCAGGGTCTTATAGCTCAAAATAATCAGCATATGCATGAAAAATAACTAATGAAGTCATAAAGTGTTGAAAATTGATGATGTGGCTTTAAATGGTGCATTTTGAACACAGAATAACTACGGAGTTCAAACAAGTTAAAAAAATGAAATCCCTTTGTAACGGACGAGTTTCCGTATGAAAACCCTCATACTTCGAAAGAGATTGTCCGTTTTATACACGAAGTGCATCCAGTTTTTGCTGTAACCCTCTCTACTTTCTTGCACATGCTATGTGGGTGAAATGATGATACCATGCCAACTTTCAACCTTTTAACAGTTCATTTGAAATGATTTTCAATTTCAGGGTCTTATAGCTCAAAATAATCAGTAAATGCATGAAAAATAACAAATGAAGTCAGAAAGGGTTGAAAATTGATGATGTTGCTTTGAATGGTGCATTTTGAACAGAGAAAAACTATGGAGTTCAAACAAGTTAAAAAAATGAAATCCCTTTGAAACAGACGAGTTTCCGTATGAAACCCTCATACTTCAAAAGAGATTGTCCATTTTGAACACGAAGTGCATCCAATTTTTGCCGTAACCCTCTCTACTTTCTTACACATTCTATGTGGGTGAAATGATGATACCATGCAAACTTTCAACCTTTTCAGAGTTCATTTGAAATGCTTTTCAATTTCAGGGTCTTATAGCTGAAAATAATCAGTAAATGCATAAAAAATAACAAATGAAGTCAGAAAGGCTTGAAAATTTATGATGTGGCTTTGAATGGTGCAATTTGAACACAGAAAAACTATGGAATTCAAACAAGTTAAAAAAAATGAAATCCCTTTGTATCAGACGAGTTTCCGTATGAAACCCTCATACTTCGAAAGAGATTGTCCGTTTTGTACAGGAAGTGCATCCAGTTTTTGCTGTAACCCTATCTAGTTTCTTGCACATGCTATGTGGGTGAAAGGATGATACCATGCCAGCTTTCAACCTTTTCAGAGTTCATTTGAAATGCTTTTCAATTTCAGGGTCTTATAGCTCAGTATAAGCATGAAAAATAAGAAATGAAGTCATAGAGGGTTGAAAAATGATGATGTGGCTTTGAATGGTGCATTTTGAACACAGAAAAACTACGGAGTCCAAACAAGTTAAGAAAATGAAATCCCTTTGTAACAGACGAGTTTCCGTATGAAACCCTCATACTTCGAAGGAGATTGTCCGTTTTGTACATGAAGTGCATCCAATTTTTGCCGTAACCCTCTCTACTTTCTTGGCGATGCTATGTGGGTGAAATGATCATACCATGCCAACTTTCAACCTTTTCAGAGTTCATTTGAAATGCTTTTGAATTAAAGGGTCTTATAGCTCAAAATAATCGGCATATGCATGAAAAATAACAAATGAAGTCATAAATGGTTGAAAATTGATGATATTGCTTTGAATGGTGCATTTTGAACACAGAAAAACTATGGAGTTCAAACAAGTTAAAAAAATGAAATCCCTTTGTAACAGACGAGTTTCCGTATGAAACCCTCATACTTCAAAAAAGATTGTCCGTTTTGAACACGAAGTGCATCCAATTTTTGCCGTAACCCTCTCTACTTTCTTAAACATTCTATGTGGGTGAAATGATGATACCATGCAAACTTTCAACCTTTTCAGAGTTCATTTGAAATGCTTCTCAATTCCAGGGTCTTATAGCTCAAAATAACCAGTAAATGCATGAAAAATAACAAATGAAGTCGGAAAGGGTTGAAAATTTATGATGTGGCTTTGAATGGTGCGTTTTGAACACAGAAAAACTATGGAGTTCAAACAAGTTAAAAAATGAAATCCCTTTGTATCAGACGAGTTTCCGTATGAAACCCTCATACTTCGAAAGAGATTGTCTGTTTTGTACACGAAGTGCATCCAGTTTTTGCTATAACCCTATCTAGTTTCTTGCACATGCTATGTGGGTGAAAGGATGATACCATGCCAGCTTTCAACCTTTTCATAGTTCATTTGAAATGCTTTTCCATTTCAGGGTCTTATAGCTCAAAATAATCAGTATATGCATGAAAAATAACAAATGAAGTCATAAAGGGTTGAAAAATGATGATGTGGCTTTGAATGGTGCATTTTGAACACAGAAAAACTATGGAGTTCAAACAAGTTAAGAAAATGAAATCCCTTTGTAACAGACGAGTTTCCGTATGAAACCCTCATACTTCGAAGGAGATTGTCCGTTTTGTACATGAAGTGCATCCAATTTTTGCCATAACCCTCTCTACTTTCTTGGTGATTCTATGTGGGTGAAATGATGATACCATGCCAACTTTCAACCTTTTCAGAGTTAATTTGAAATGCTTTTCAATTTAAGGGTCTTATAGCTCAAAATAATCGGCATATGCATGAAAAATAACAAATGAAGTCATAAAGGGTTGAAAATTGATGATATTGCTTTGAGTGGTGCATTTTGAACACAGAAAAACTATGGAGTTCAAACAAGTTAAAAAACTGAAATCCCTTTGTAACAGACGAGTTTCCGTATGAAACCCTCATACTTCAAAAGAGATTGTCCGTTTTGTACACAAAGTGCATCCAGTTTTTGCTGTAACCCTCTCTATTTTCTCGCACATGCTATGTGGGTGAAATGATGATACCATACAAACTTTCAACCTTTTCAGAGTTCATTTGAAATGCCTTTCAATTTCAAGGTCTTATAGCTTACAATAATCAGTATATGCATGAAAAATAACAAATGAAGTCAGAAAGGGTTGAAAATTGATGATCTGGCTTTGAATGGTGCATTTTGAACACAGAAAAACTATGGAGTTCAAAGTAGTTAAAAAAATGAAATCCCTTTGTAACAAACGAGTTTCCGTATGAAAATCCACATACTTCGAAAGAGATTGTTTGTTTTGTACACGAAGTGCATCCAGTTTTTGCCGTAACCCTCTCTACTTTCTTGCACATGCTATGTGGGTGAAATGATGATACCATGCCAACTTTCAACCTTTTAACAGTTCATTTGAAATGCTTTTCAATTTCAGGGTCTTATAGCTCAAAATAATAAGTAAATGCATGAAAAATAACAAATGAAGTCAGAAAGGGTTGAAAATTGATGATGTTGCTTTGAATGGTGCATTTTGAATAGAGAAAAACTATGGAGTTCAAACAAGTTAAAAAAAATGAAATCCCTTTGTAACAGACGAGTTTCCATATGAAACCCTCATACTTCAAAAGAGATTATCCGTTTTGAACACGAAGTGCATCCAATTTTTGCCGTTACCCTCTCTACTTTCTTACACATTCTATGTGGGTGAAATGATGATACCATGCAAACTTTCAACCTTTTCATAGTTCATTTGAAATGCTTTTCAATTTCAGGGTCTTATAGCTCAAAATAATCAGTAAATGCATGAAAAATAACAAACGAAGTCAGAAAGGGTTGAAAATTTATGATGTGGCTTTGAATGGTGCATTGTGAACACAGAAAAACTATGGAGTTCAAACAAGTTAAAAAAAATGAAATCCCTTTGTAACAGACGAGTTTCCGTATGAAACCCTCATACTTCGAAAGAGATTGTCTGTTTTGTACACGAAGTGCATCCAGTTTTTGCCGTAACCCTCTCTACTTTCTTGCACATGCTATGTGGGCGAAATGATGACACCATGCCAACTTTCAACCTTTTCAGAGTTCATCTGAAATACTTTTCAATTTTAGGGTCTTATAGCTCAAAATAGTCAGTAAATGCATGAAAAATAACAAATGAAATCACAAAGAGTTGAGAATTGATGACGTGGCCTTGAATGGTGCATTTTGAACACAGAAAAACTATGGAGTTCAAACAAGTTAATAAATGAATTCCCTTTGTAACATACGAGTTTCTGTATGAAACGCTCATACTTCGAAAGAGATTGTCCGTTTCGAAGTGCATCTAGTTTTTGCCGTAACCCTCTATACTTTTTTGCACATGCTATGTGGGTGAAATGATGATACCATGCAAACTTTCAACCTTTTCAGAGTTAATTTGAAATGCTTCTCAATTTTAGGGTCTTATAGCTCAAAATAATCGGTAAATGCATGAAAAAAACAAATGAAGTCGGAAAGGGTTGAAAATTGATGATGTGGCTTTGAATGGTGCATTTTGAACACAGAAAAACTATGGAGTTCAAACAAGTTAAAAAATGAAATCCCTTTGTAACAGACGAGTTTCCGTATGAAACCCTCATACTTCGAAAGAGATTGTCTGTTTTGTACACGAAGTGCATCCAATTTTTGCTGTAACCCTCTCTATTTTCTCGCACATGCTATGTGGGCGAAATGATGATACCATGCAAACTTTTAACCTTTTCAGAGTTCATTTGAAATGCTTTTCGATTTTAGGGTCTTATAGCTTAAAATAATTAGTATATGCATGAAAAATAATAAATGAAGTCAGAAAGGGTTGAAAATTGATGATGTGGCTTTGAATGGTGCATTTTGAACACAGAATAACTACGGAGTTCAAACAAGTTAAAAAAATGAAATCCCTTTGTAACGGACGAGTTTCCTTATGAAAACCCTCATACTTCGAAAGAGATTGTTTGTTTTGTACACGAAGTGCATCCAGTTTTTGCCGTAACCCTCTCTACTTTCTTGCACATGCTATGTGGGTGAAATGATGATACCATGCCAACTTTCAACCTTTTCAGAGTTCATCTGAAATGCTTTTCAATTTCAGGGTCTTATAGCTCAAAATAATCAGTAAATGCATGAAAAATAACAAATGAAATGAGAAAGGGTTGAGAATTGATGATGTGGCTTTGAAAGGTGCATTTTGAACACAGAAAAACTATGGAGTTCAAACAAGTTAAAAAATGAAATCCCTTTGTAACAGACGAGTTTCCGTATGAAACCCTCATACTTCAAAAGAGATTGTCCGTTTTGTACACGAAGTGCATCCAATTTTTGCCGTAACCCTCTATACTTTCTTACACATGCTATGTGGGTGAAGTGATGATACCATGCAAACTTTCAACCTTTCAGAGTTCATTTGAAATGCTTTTTAATTTCAGGGTGTTATAGCTCAAAATAATCAGTAAATTCATGAAAAATAACAAATGAAGTAAGAAATGGTTGAAAATTGATGATTTGGCTTTGAATGGTGCATTTTGAACATATAAAAACTATGGAGTTCAAACAAGTTAAAAAATGAAATCCCTTTGTGATAGACGAGTTTCCGTATGAAACCCTCATACTTCGAAAGAGATTGTCCGTTTTGTACACGAAGTGCATCCAGTTCTTGCTGTAACCCTATCTACTTTCTTGCACATGCTATGTGGGTGAAAGGATGATACCATGCCAACTTTCAACCTTTTCAGTGTTCATTTGAAATGCTTTTCAATTTCAGGGTCTTATAACTCAAAATAATCAGCATATGCATGAAAAATAACAAATGAAGTCATAAAGGGTTGAAAATTGATGATGTGGCTTTAATTGGTGCATTTTGAACACAGAATAACTACGGAGTTCAAACAAGTTAAAAAAGGAAATCCCTTTGTAACGGACGAGTTTCCATATTAAAACCCTCATACTTCGAAAGAGATTGTCCGTTTTATACATGAAGTGCATCTAGTTTTTGCCGTAACCCTCTCTACTTTCTTGCACATGCTATGTGGGTGAAATGATGATACCATGCCAACTTTCAACCTTTTTAGAGTTCATCTGAAATGCTTTTCAATTTCAGGGTCTTATAGCTCAAAATAATCAGTAAATGCATGAAAAATAACAAATGAAATCAGAAAGGGTTGAGAATTGATGATGTGGCTTTGAAAGGTGCATTTTGAACACAGAAAAACTATGGAGTTCAAACAAGTTAAAAAATGAAATCCCTTTGTAACAGACGAGTTTCCATATGAAACCCTCATACTTCGAAAGAGATTATCCGTTTTGTACACGAAGTGCATCCAGTTTTTTCTGTAACCCTATCTACTTTCTTGCACATGCTATGTGGGTGAAATGATGATACCATGCCAACTTTCAACCTTTTCAGAGTTCATTTGAAATGCTTTTCAATTTCAGGGTCTTATAGCTCAAAATAATCAGTATATGCATGAAAAATAACAAAAGAAGTCATAAAGGGTTGAAAATTGATGATGTCGGTTTGAATGGTGCATTTCAAACACAGAATAACTACGGAGTTCAAATAAGTTTAAAAAATGAAATCCCTTTGTAACAGACGAGTTTCCGTATGAAAACCCTCATACTTCGAAAGAGATTGTCCGTTTTCTACACGAAGTGCATCCAGTTTTTGCTGTAACCCTCTCTACTTTCTTGCACATGCTATGTGGGTGAAATGATGATACCATCCGAACTTTCATCCTTTTCAGAGTTCATCTAAAATGCTTTTCAATTTCAGGGTCTTATAGCTCAAAATAATCAGTAAATGCATGAAAAATAACAAATGAAATCAGAAAGGGTTGAGAATTGATGATGTGGCTTTGAAAGGTGCATTTTGAACACAGAAAAACTATGGAGTACAAACAATTTAAAAAATGAAATCCCTTTGTAACAGACGAGTTTCCGTATGAAACCCTCATACTTCGAAAGAGATTGTCCGTTTTGTACACGAAGTGCATCCAGTTTTTGTCGTAACCCTCTCAACTTTCTTGCACATGCAATGTGGGTTAAATGATGATAACATGCAAACTTTCAACCTTTTCAGAGTTAATTTGAAATGCTTTTCAATTTCAGGGTCTTATAGCTCAAAATAATCGGTAAATGCATGAAAAATAACTAATGAAATCGGAAAGGGTTGAAAATTGATGATGTGGCTTTGAATGGTGCATTTTGAACACAGAAAAACTATGGAGTTCAAATAAGTTGAAAAATGAAATCCGTTTGTAACAGACGAGTTTCCGTATGAAACCCACATACTTCGAAAGAGATTGTCCGTTTTGTACACGAAGTTCATCCAGTTTTTGTCGTAACCCTCTCTTATTTCTTGCACATGCTATGTGGGTGAAATGATTATACCATGCAAACTTTCAACCTTTTCAGAGTTCATTTCAAATGCTTTTCAATTTCAGGATCTTATAGCTCAAAATAATCAGCATATGCATGAAAAATAACAAATGAAGTCATAAAGTGTTGAAAAATTTATGATGTGGCTTTAAATGGTGCATTTTGAACACAGAATAACTACGGAGTTCAAACAAGTTAAAAAAATGAAATCTCTTTGTAACGGACGAGTTTCCGTATGAAAACCCTCATACTTCGAAAGAGATTGTCCGTTTTATACACGAAGTGCATCCAGTTTTTGCCGTAACCCTTTCTACTTTCTTGCACATGCTATGTGGGTGAAATGATGATACCATGCCAACTTTCAACCTTTTCAAAGTTCATCTGAAATGCTTTTCAATTTCAGGGTCTTATAGCTCAAAATAATCAGTAAATGCATGAAAAATAACAAATGAAATGAGAAAGGGTTGAGAATTGATGATGTGGCTTTGAAAGGTGCATTTTGAACACAGAAAAACTATGGAGTTCAAACAAGTTAAAAAATGAAATCCCTTTGTAACAGACGAGTTTCCGTATGAAACCCTCATACTTCGAAAGAGATTATCCGTTTTGTACACGAAGTGCATCCAGTTTTTGCTGTAACCCTATCTACTTTCTTGCACATGCTATGTGGGTGAAATGATGATACCATGCCAACTTTCAACCTTTTCAGAGTTCATTTGAAATGCTTTTCAATTTCAGGGTCTTATAGCTCAAAATAATCAGTATATGCATGAAAAATAACAAAAGAAGTCATAAAGGGTTGAAAATTGATGATGTCGGTTTGAATGGTGCATTTCAAGCACAGAATAAGTACGGAGTTCAAATAAGTTAAAAAAATGAAATCCCTTTGTAAAAGACGAGTTTCCGTATGAAAACCCTCATACTTCGAAAGAGATTGTCCATTTTGTACACGAAGTGCATCCAGTTTTTGCCGTAACCCTCTCTACTTTCTTGCACATGCTATGTGGGTGAAATGATGATACCATGCGAACTTTCATCCTTTTCAGAGTTCATCTGAAATGCTTTTCAATTTCAGGGTCTTATAGCTCAAAATAATCAGTAAATGCATGAAAAATAACAAATGAAATCAGAAAGGGTTGAGAATTGATGATGTGGCTTTGAAAGGTGCATTTTGAACACAGAAAAACTATGGAGTTCAAACAATTTAAAAAATGAAATCCCTTTGTAACAGATGAGTTTCCGTATGAAACCCTCATACTTCGAAAGAGATTGTCCGTTTTGTACACGAAGTGCATCCAGTTTTTGCCGTAACCCTCTCTACTTTCTTGCACATGCAATGTCGGTGAAATGATGATAACATGCAAACTTTCAACCTTTTCAGAGTTAATTTGAAATGCTTTTCAATTTCAGGGTCTTATAGCTCAAAATAATCGGTAAATGCATGAAAAATAACTAATGAAGTCGGAAAGGTTGAAAATTGATGATGCGGCTTTGAATGGTGCATTTTGAACACAGAAAAACTATGGAGTTCAAACAAGTTAAAAAATGAAATCCCTTTGTAACAGACGAGTTTCCGTATGAAACCCTCATACTTCGAAAGAGATTGTCCGTTTTGTACACGAAGTGCATCCAGTTTTTGTCGTAACCCTCACCTATTTCTTGCACATGCTATGTGGGTGAAATGATTATACCATGCAAACTTTCAACCTTTTCAGAGTTCATTTGAAATGCTTTTCAATTTCAGGGTCTTATAGCTCAAAATAATCAGCATATGCATGAAAAATAACTAATGAAGTCATAAAGTGTTGAAAATTGATGATGTGGCTTTAAATGGTGCATTTTGAACACAGAATAACTACGGAGTTCAAACAAGTTAAAAAATGAAATCCCTTTGTAACGGACGAGTTTCCGTATGAAAACCCTCATACTTCGAAAGAGATTGTCCATTTTATACACGAAGTGCATCCAGTTTTTGCCGTAACCCTCTCTACTTTCTTGCACATGCTATGTGGGTGAAATGATGATACCATGCCAACTTTCAACCTTTTCAGAGTTCATCTGAAATGCTTTTCAATTTCAGGGTCATATAGCTCAAAATAATCAGTAAATGCATGAAAAATAACAAATGAAATCAGAAAGGGTTTTGAATTGATGATGTGGCTTTGAAAGGTGCATTTTGAACACAGAAAAACTATGGAGTTCAAACAAGTTAAAAAATGAAATCCCTTTGTAACAGACGAGTTTCCGTATGAAACCCTCATACTTCGAAAGAGATTATCCGTTTTGTACACGAAGTGCATCCAGTTTTTGCTGTAACCCTATCTACTTTCTTGCACGTGCTATGTGGGTGAAATGATGATACCATGCCAACTTTCAACCTTTTCTGAGTTCATTTGAAATGCTTTTCAATTTCAGGGTCTTATAGCTCAAAATAATCAGTATATGCATGAAAAATAACAAAAGAAGTCATAAAGGGTTGAAAATTCAAGATCAGAATAACTACGGAGTTCAAATAAGTTAAAAAAATAAAATCCCTTTGTAATAGACGAGTTTCCGTATGAAAACCCTCATACTTCGAAAGAGATTGTCCGTTTTGTACACGAAGTGCATCTAGTTTTTGCCGTAACCCTCTCTACTTTCTTGCACATGCTATGTGGGTGAAATGATGATACCATGCGAACTTTCATCCTTTTCAGAGTTCATCTGAAATGCTTTTCAATTCCAGGGTCTTATAGCTCCAAATAATCAGTAAATGCATGAAAAATAACAAATGAAATCTGAAAGGGTTGAGAATTGATGATGTGGCTTTGAAAGGTGCATTTTGAACACAGAAAAACTATGGAGTTCAAACAATTTAAAAAATGAAATCCCTTTGTAACAGACGAGTTTCCGTATGAAACCCTCATACTTCGAAAGAGATTGTCCGTTTTGTACACGAAGTGCGTCCAGTTTTTGCCGTAACCCTCTCTACTTTCTTGCACATGCAATGTGGGTGAAATGATGATAACATGCAAACTTTCAACCTTTTCAGAGTTAATTTGAAATGCTTTTCAATTTCAGGGTCTTATAGCTCAAAATAATCGATAAATGCATGAAAAATAACTAATGAAGTCGGAAAGGGTTGAAAATTGATGATGTGGCTTTGAATGGTGCATTTTGAACACAGAGAAACTATGGAGTTCAAACAAGTTAAAAAATGAAATCCCTTTGTAACAGACGAGTTTCCGTATGAAACCCTCATACTTTGAAAGAGATTATCCGTTTTGTACACGAAGTGCATCCAGTTTTTGCTGTAACCCTATCTACTTTCTTGCACGTGCTATGTGGGTGAAATGATGATACCATGCCAACTTTCAACCTTTTCAGAGTTCATTTGAAATGCTTTTCAATTTCAGGGTCTTATAGCTCAAAATAATCAGTATATGCATGAAAAATAACAAAAGAAGTCATAAAGGGTTGAAAATTGAAGATCAGAATAACTACGGAGTTCAAATAAGTTAAAAAAATAAAATCCCTTTGTCATAGACGAGTTTCCGTATGAAAACCCTCATACTTCGAAAGAGATTGTCCGTTTTGTACACGAAGTGCATCCAGTTTTTGCCGTAACCCTCTCTACTTTCTTGCACATGCTATGTGGGTGAAATGATGATACCATGCGAACTTTCATCCTTTTCAGAGTTCATCTGAAATGCTTTTCAATTCCAGGGTCTTATAGCTCAAAATAATCAGTAAATGCATGAAAAATAACAAATGAAATCTGAAAGGGTTGAGAATTGATGATGTGGCTTTGAAAGGTGCATTTTGAACACAGAAAAACTATGGAGTTCAAACAATTTAAAAAATGAAATCCCTTTGTAACAGACGAGTTTCCGTATGAAACCCTCATACTTCAAAAGAGATTGTCCGTTTTGTACACGAAGTGCGTCCAGTTTTTGCCGTAACCCTCTCTACTTTCTTGCACATGCAATGTGGGTGAAATGATGATAACATGCAAACTTTCAACCTTTTCAGAGTTAATTTGAAATGCTTTTCAATTTCAGGGTCTTATAGCTCAAAATAATCGATAAATGCATGAAAAATAACTAATGAAGTCGGAAAGGGTTGAAAATTGATGATGTGGCTTTGAATGGTGCATTTTGAACACAGAAAAACTATGGAGTTCAAACAAGTTAAAAAATGAAATCCCTTTGTAACAGACGAGTTTCCGTATGAAACCCTCATACTTCGAAAGAGATTGTCCGTTTTGTACACGAAGTGCATCCAGTTTTTGCCGTAACCCTCTCCTATTTCTTGCACACGCTATGTGGGTGAAATGATTATACCATGCAAACTTTCAACCTTTTCAGAGTTCATTTGAAATGCTTTTCAATTTCAGGGTCTTATAGCTCAAAATAATCAGCATATGCATGAAAAATAACAAATGAAGTCATAAAGTCTTGAAAATTGATGATGTGGCTTTAAATGGTGCATTTTGAACACAGAATAACTACGGAGTTCAAACAAGTTAAAAAAATGAAATCCCTTTGTAACGGACGAGTTTCCGTATGAAAACCCTCATACTTCGAAAGGGATTGTCCGTTTTATACACGAAGTGCATCCAGTTTTTGCCGTAACCCTCTCTACTTTCTTGCACATGCTATGTGGGTGAAATGATGATACCATGACAACTTTCAACCTTTTCAGAGTTCATCTGAAATGCTTTTCAATTTCAGGGTCTTATAGCTCAAAATAATCAGTAAATGCATGAAAAATAACAAATGAAATCAGAAAGGGTTTTGAATTGATGATGTGGCTTTGAAAGGTGCATTTTGAACACAGAAAAACTATGGAGTTTAAACAAGTTAAAAAATGAAATCCCTTTGTAACAGAGGAGTTTCCGTATGAAACCCTCATACTTCGAAAGAGATTATCCGTTTTGTACACGAAGTGCATCCAGTTTTTGCTGTAACCCTATCTACTTTCTTGCACATGCTATGTGGGTGAAATGATGATACCATGCCAACTTTCAACCTTTTCAGAGTTCATTTGAAATGCTTTTTAATTTCAGGGTCTTATAGCTCAAAATAATCAGTATATGCATGAAAAATAACAAAAGAAGTCATAAAGGGTTGAAAATTGATGATGTCGGTTTGAATGGTGCATTTCAAACACAGAATAACTACGGAGTTAAAACAAGTTAAAAAAATGAAATCCCTTTGTAACAGACGAGTTTCCGTATGAAAACCCTCATACTTCGAAAGAGATTGTCCGTTTTATACACGAAGTGCATCCAGTTTTTGCCGTAACCCTCTCTACTTTCTTGCACATGCTATGTGGGTGAAATGATGATACCATGCGAACTTTCATCCTTTTCAGAGTTCATCTGAAATGCTTTTCAATTTCAGGGTCTTATAGCTCAAAATAATCAGCATATGCATGAAAAATAACAAATGAAGTCATAAAGTGTTGAAACTGATGATGTGGCTTTAAATGGTGCATTTTGAACACAGAATAACTACGGAGTTAAAACGAGTTAAAAAAAACGAAATCCCTTTGTAACGGACGAGTTTCCGTATGAAAACCCTCATACTTCGAAAGAGATTGTCCGTTTTGTACACGAAGTGCATCCAGTTTTTGCCGTAACCCTCTCTACTTTCTTGCACATGCTATGTGGGTGAAATGATGATAACATGCAAACTTTCAACCTTTTCAGAGTTAATTTGAAATGCTTTTCAATTTCAGGGTCTTATAGCTCAAAATAATCGGTAAATGCATGAAAAATAACTAATGAAGTCGGAAAGGGTTGAAAATTGATGATGTGGCTTTGAATGGTGCATTTTGAACACAGAAAAACTATGGAGTTCAAACAAGTTAAAAAATGAAATCCCTTTGTAACAGACGAGTTTCCGTATGAAACCCTCATACTTCGAAAGAGATTGTCCGTTTTGTACACGAAGTGCATCCAGTTATTGCCGTAACCCTCTCCTATTTCTTGCACATGCTATGTGGGTGAAATGATTATACCATGCAAACTTTCAACCTTTTCAGAGTTCATTTGAAATGCTTTTCAATTTCAGGGTCTTATAGCTCAAAATAATCAGCATATGCATGAAAAATAACAAATGAAGTCATAAAGTCTTGAAAATTGATGATGTGGCTTTAAATGGTACATTTTGAACACAGAATAACTACGGAGTTCAAACAAGTTAAAAAATGAAATCCCTTTGTAACGGACGAGTTTCCGTATGAAAACCCTCATACTTCGAAAGAGATTGTCCGTTTTATACACGAAGTGCATCCAGTTTTTGACGTAACCCTCTCTACTTTCTTGCACATGCTATATGGGTGAAATGATGATACCATGCCAACTTTCAACCTTTTCAGAGTTCATCTGAAATGCTTTTCAATTTCAGGGTCTTATAGCTCAAAATAATAAGTAAATGCATGAAAAATAACAAATGAAATCAGAAAGGGTTTTGAATTGATGATGTGGCTTTGAAAGGTACATTTTGAACACAGAAAAACTATGGAGTTCAAACAAGTTAAAAAATGAAATCCCTTTGTAACAGACGAGTTTCCGTATGAAACCCTCATACTTCGAAAGAGATTATCCGTTTTGTACACGAAGTGCATCTAGTTTTTGCTGTAACCCTATCTACTTTCTTGCACATGCTATGTGGGTGAAATGATGATACCATGCCAACTTTCAACCTTTTCAGAGTTCATTTGAAATGCTTTTCAATTTCAGGGTCTTATAGCTCAAAATAATCAGTATATGCATGAAAAATAACAAAAGAAGTCATAAAGGGTTGAAAATTGATGATGTCGGTTTGAATGGTGCATTTCAAACACAGAATAACTACGGAGTTCAAATAAGTTAAAAAAATGAAATCCCTTTGTAACAGACGAGTTTCCGTATGAAAACCCTCATACTTCGAAAGAGATTGTCCGTTTTGTACACGAAGTGCATCCAGTTTTTGCCGTAACCCTCTCTACTTTCTTGCACATGCTATGTGGGTGAAATGATGATACCATGCGAACTTTCATCCTTTTCAGAGTTCATCTGAAATGCTTTTCAATTTCAGGGTCTTATAGCTCAAAATAATCAGTAAATGCATGAAAAATAGCAAATGAAATCAGAAAGGTTGAGAATTGATGATGTGGCTTTGAAAGGTGCATTTTGAACACAGAAAAACTATGGAGTTCAAACAATTTAAAAAATGAAATCCCTTT
>NC_041392.1:464119954-464127461 GCF_002162155.2 Triticum dicoccoides | reverse complement strand
ACCCTCTCTACTTTCTTGCACATGCTATGTGGGTGAAATGATGATACCATGTCAACTTTCAACCTTTTCAGAGTTCATTTGAAATGCTTTTCAATTTCACGGTCTTATAGCTCAAAATAATCAGTATATGCATGAAAAATAACAAATGAAGTCGGAAAGGGTTGAAAATTGATGATGTGGCTTTGAATGGTGCATTTTGAACACAGAAAAACTATGGAGTTCAAACAAGTTAAAAAATGAAATCCCTTTGTAACAGACGAGTTTCCGTATGAAACCCTCATACTTCGAAAGAGATTGTCCGTTTTGTACACGAAATGCATCCAGTTTTTGCCGTAACCCTCTCCTATTTCTTGCACATGCTATGTGGGTGAAATGATTATACCATGCAAACTTTCAACCTTTTCACAGTTCATTTGAAATGCTTTTCAATTTCAGGGTCTTATAGCTCAAAATAATCAGCATATGCATGAAAAATAACAAATGAAGTCATAAAGTGTTGAAAATTGATGATGTGGCTTTAAATGTTGCATTTTGAACATAGAATAACTACGGAGTTCAAACAAGTTAAAAAAATGAAATCCCTTTGTAACGGACGAGTTTCCGTATGAAAACCCTCATACTTCGAAAGAGATTGTCCGTTTTATACACGAAGTGCATCCAGTTTTTGCCGTAACCCTCTCTACTTTCTTGCACATTCTATGTGGGTGAAATGATGATACCATGCCAACTTTCAACCTTTTCAGAGTTCATCTAAAATGCTTTTCAATTTCAGGGTCTTATAGCTCAAAATAATCAGTAAATGCATGAAAAATAACAAATGAAACCAGAAAGGGTTTTGAATTGATGATGTGGCTTTGAAAGGTGCATTTTGAACACAGAAAAACTATGGAGTTCAAACAAGTTAAAAAATGAAATCCCTTTGTAACAAACGAGTTTCTGTATGAAACCCTCATACTTCGAAAGAGATTATCCGTTTTGTACACGAAGTGCATCCAGTTTTTGCTGTAACCCTATCTAATTTCTTGCACGTGCTATGTGGGTGAAATGATGATACCATGCCAACTTTCAACCTTTTCAGAGTTCATTTGAAATGCTCTTCAATTTCAGGGTCTTATAGCTCAAAATAATCAGTATATGCATGAAAAATAACAAAAGAAGTCATAAAGGGTTGAAAATTGATGATGTCGGTTTGAATGGTGCATTTCGAACACAGAATAACTACGGATTTCAAATAAGTTAAAAAATAAAATCCCTTTGTAATAGACGAGTTTCCGTATGAAAACCCTCATACTTCGAAAGAGATTGTCCGTTTTGTACACGAAGTGCATCCAGTTTTTGCCGTAACCCTCTCTACTTTCTTGCACATGCTATGTGGCTGAAATGATGATACCATGCGAACTTTCATCCTTTTCAGAGTTCATCTGAAATGCTTTTCAATTTCAGGGTCTTATAGCTCAAAATAATCAGTAAATGCATGAACAATAACAAATGAAATCAGAAAGGGTTGAGAATTGATGATGTGGCTTTGAAAGGTGCATTTTGAACACAGAAAAACTATGGAGTTCAAACAATTTAAAAAATGAAATCCCTTTGTAACAGACGAGTTTCCGTATGAAACCCTCATACTTCGAAAGAGATTGTCCGTTTTGTACACGAAGTGCGTCCAGTTTTTGCCATAACCCTCTCTACTTTCTTGCACATGCAATGTGTGTGAAATTATGATAACATGCAAACTTTCAACCTTTTCAGAGTTAATTTGATATGCTTTTCAATTTCAGGGTCTTATAGCTCAAAATAATCGGTAAATGCATGAAAAATAACTAATGAAGTCGGAAAGGGTTGAAAATTGATGATGTGGCTTTGAATGGTGCATTTTGAACACAGAAAAACTATGGAGTTCAAACAAGTTAAAAAATGAAATCCCTTTGTAACAGACGAGTTTCCGTATGAAACCCTCATACTTCGAAAGAGATTATCCATTTTGTACACGAAGTGCATCCAGTTTTTGCCGTAACCCTCTCTTATTTCTTGCACATGCTATGTGGGTGAAATGATTATACTATGCAAACTTTCAACCTTTTCAGAGTTCATTTGAAATGCTTTTCAATTTCAGGGTCTTATAGCTCAAAATAATCAGCATATGCATGAAAAATAACAAATGAAGTCACAAAGTGTTGAAAATTGATGATGTGGCTTTAAATGGTGCATTTTGAACACAGAATAACTACGGAGTTCAAACAAGTTCAAAAATGAAATCCCTTTGTAACGGACGAGTTTCCTTATGAAAACCCTCATACTTCGAAAGAGATTGTCCGTTTTATACATGAAGTGCATCCAGTTTTTACCGTAACCCTCTCTACTTTCTTGCACATGCTATGTGGGTGAAATGATGATACCGTGCCAACTTTCAACCTTTTCAGAGTTCATCTGAAATGCTTTTCAATTTCAGGGTCTTATAGCTCAAAATAATCGGTAAATGCATTAAAAATAACTAATGAAGTCAGAAAGGGTTGAAAATTGATGATGTGGCTTTGAATGGTGCATTTTGAACACAGAAAAACTATGGAGTTCAAACAAGTTAAAAAATGAAATCCCTTTGTAACTGACGAGTTTCCGTATGAAACCCTTTATACTTCGAAAGAGATTGTCCGTTTTGTACACGAAGTGCATCTAGTTTTTGCCGTAACCCTCTCTTATTTCTTGCACATGCTATGTGGGTGAAATGATTATACCATGCAAACTTTCAACCTTTTCAGAGTTCATTTGAAATGCTTTTCAATTTCAGGGTCTTATAGCTCAAAATAATCAGCATATGCATGAAAAATAACAAATGAAGTCATAAAGTGTTGAAACTGATGATGTGGCTTTAAATGGTGCATTTTGAACACAGAATAACTACGGAGTTAAAACAAGTTAAAAAAAACGAAATCCCTTTGTAACGGACGAGTTTCCGTATGAAAACCCTCATACTTCGAAAGAGATTGTCTGTTTTATACACGAAGTGCATCCAGTTTTTGCCGTAACCCTCTCTACTTTCTTGCACATGCTATGTGGGTGAAATGATGATACCATGCCAACTTTCAACCTTTTCAGAGTTCATCTGAAATGCTTTTCAATTTCAGGGTCTTATAGCTCAAAATAATCAGTAAATGCATGAAAAATAACAAATGAACTCAGAAAGGGTTGAGAATTGATGATGTGGCTTTGAAAGGTGCATTTTGAACACAGAAAAACTATGGAGTTCAAACAAGTTAAAAAATGAAATCCCTTTGTAACACATGAGTTTCCGTATGAAAACCCTCATACTTCGAAAGAGATTGTCTGTTTTATACACGAAGTGCATCCAGTTTTTGCCGTAACCCTCTCTACTTTCTTGCACATGCTATGTGGGTGAAATGATGATACCATCCCAACTTTCAACCTTTTAAGAGTTCATCTGAAATGCTTTTCAATTTCAGGGTCTTATAGCTCAAAATAATCAGTAAATGCATGAAAAATAACAAATGAAATCAGAAAGGGTTGAGAATTGATGATGTGGCTTTGAAAGGTGCATTTTGAACACAGAAAAACTATGGAGTTCAAACAAGTTAAAAAATGAAATCCCTTTGTAACACACGAGTTTCCGTATGAAAACCCTCATACTTCGAAAGAGATTGTCCGTTTTATACACGAAGTGCATCCAGTTTTTGCCGTAACCCTCTCTACTTTCTTGCACATGCTATGTGGGTGAAATGATGATACCATGTCAACTTTCAACCTTTTCAGAGTTCATTTGAAATGCTTTTCAATTTCACGGTCTTATAGCTCAAAATAATCAGTATATGCATGAAAAATAACAAAAGAAGTCATAAAGGGTTGAAAATTGATGATGTCGGTTTGAATGGTGCATTTTGAACACAGAATAACTATGGAGTTCAAATAAGTTAAAACAATGAAATCCCTTTGTAACAGACGAGTTTCCGTATGAAAACCCTCATACTTCGAAAGAGATTGTCCGTTTTGTACACGAAGTGCATCCAGTTTTTGCCGTAACCCTCTCTACTTTCTTGCGCATGATATGTGGGTGAATTGATGATACCATGCGAACTTTCATCCTTTTCAGAGTACATCTGAAATGATTTTCAATTTCAGGGTCTTATAGCTCAAAATAATCAGTAAATGCATGAAAAATAACAAATGAAATTAGAAAGGGTTGAGAATTGATGATGTGGCTTTGAAAGGTGATTTTTGAACACAGAAAAACTATGGAGTTCAAACAATTTAAAAAATGAAATCCCTTTGTAACAGACGAGTTTCCGTATGAAACCCTCATACTTCGAAAGAGATTGTCCATTTTGTACACGAAGTGCATCCAGTTTTTGTCGTAACCCTCTCTACTTTCTTGCACATGCTATGTGGGTGAAATGATGATAACATGCAAAATTTCAACCTTTTCAGAGTTAATTTGAAATGCTTTTCAATTTCAGGGGCTTATAGCTCAAAATAATCGGTAAATGCATGAAAAATAACTAATGAAGTTAGAAAGGGTTGAAAATTGATGATGTGGCTTTGAATGGTGCATTTTGAACACAGAAAAACTATGGAGTTCAAACATGTTTAAAAATGAAATCCCTTTTGTGACGCCCTCGATTCAATCGTACACTAATCATACACGCAAATGTGTACGATCAAGATCAAGGACTCACGGGAAGATATCACAACACAACTCTAGACACAAATTAAAATAATACAAGCTTTATATTACAAACCAGGGGCCTCGAGGGCTCGAATACATCAGCTTGGATACAAACGAGTCAGCGGAAGCAACAATATCTGAGAACAGACATAAGTTAAACAAGTTTGCCTTAAGAAGGCTAGCACAAAAGCATCTACGATCGAAAAGGCAAGGCCTCCTGCCTGGGAGCCTCCTAACTACTCTTGGTCGTCAGCGTCCGTCACGTGGTAGTGGGCACCCTCGGGGTAGCAGCCGTCGTCAAAGGTGGCATCTGGCTCCTGGACTCCACCATCTGGTTGCAACAACCAGAAAGAAGAAAGAAGGGGGAAAAGGGGGAACAAAGCAACCGTGAGTACTCATCCAAAGTACTCGCAAGCAAGGATCTACACTACATATGCAACATTATCAAAGGAAGGCTATATATGTGGACTGGGCTGCAGAAATGCCAGAATAGAGAGAAGGCCTAGTCCTATCGAAGACTAGCATCTTCTGAAAACCACCATCTTGCAGCAAACAAGAGGGAGTAGAGTAGCATAAAGTAAAGCGGTAGTAGTGTTATCAACCTCGGCCAGAGATCCTTTCTCGACTCCCTGCGAGAAAGCAATCCCAGAGCCATACTATCCAGTTATCATCACAATCAAATCCTCATCTCCATCCAGTCCTCATCACAAGTATCCAGTTCTAGTTGTATCGATCGGGATACAACTCCAAGTGTCCGTTACCGTAGGACAGGCTATCGATAGATTAGTTCTTCCCTGCAGGGGTGCACCAACTTACCCACCACGCTCGATTGACTCCGGCCGGACACACTTTCCAGGGTCATGCCCGGCCTCGGCCAAACAATACGCCGCAACCCGACCTAGGCTTAATAGAGAGGTCAAGCACGCCGGACTAAACCTATGCCCCCAGGGGTCATGGGCCATCGCCCCGGGAACTCCTGCACGTTGCGTGGGCGGCCGGTGAGCAGACCTAGCTACCTCCCTAAAAAGGCAGGAGCTTACCAGTCCAACCCAGCGCGCGCCGCTCCGTCGCTGACGTCTATTAAGCTTCGGCTGATGTACACGACGCAGAACGCCCATACTATGCCCACGTGATGGTTAGTGCTATCAGGCCAGAGGCCCCTCGGATCAAATATCCAAATCGTAGTGGATTAGGAACGCGCGGTAACAAGCAGAGCCTCACGAAAGAGGTGACCCCGTTGCCCCGTCTCGAGGACTTGCGGCAAGGGCTAAGAATGCCCGACCACGCCTCGTAATTATCTCACGGGCACCTTCCAGGTCAACCCGTCTCCACACCACTTTCCAGGTAACAGTTGTAAAGCCCAAGTATCCGTGTGTCCAAACATCAAGAGGAAAACCCAAGGAATCACCCTCGGTGGTTTCCACTCAATGTAATCATCAAGGTGAACGTAGAGGAATCACCCTCGAGGTTCACACTTGAGGGGTTGCACGACAGAGTCGTATCGGAAGTGGTTAAAGAGGAAATCACCCTCGATGACCACGACCGAATAGCTACACTACAGGGTTAACATCAGAAGTGTTGTAGAGGTCTCACCCTCGGCACTCGTTAGTAACCCAGTAGTGTCGAGCAACTAAGGGGAAAGTGATGTGCGGTGTCGGGGCCTGGTCTTCGATCCCGTTGATCGGGTCTTCAATGATGAAGCAGGGGCAACAAGGGCAAGGTGGGGGTCACTGATGGATCACTAACCAACCTATACTAAGCAGTTTAGGATAAGCCGGTAAGGTAACAATAAGCAGGTTACAAAAGGAGGCTATGCATCAGAATAGGAGCAAACAATAACAATAGCAAAATCTAATGCAAGCATGAGAGAATGGAATGGGCGATATCGGAATGATCAAAGGGGGGGGCTTGCCTGGTTGGTCTGGCAAGGAGGGGTCGTCATCGACGTAGTCGATCACCGGGGCATCAGCGGCCTCGGGGTCTACCGGAGAGAAGAGGGGGAAGAAACAGTAAATACATAGCAAACAGAGGTAACACTAAGCATGACATGACGATACGTAGCGCTAAGCGTGCTCTAACGCGGTCCTAGACGTTAAAGGTGAAGGGGGAAATCAACCGGGAAGGTGTTCCCGGTTCCGGACCTGTGTCAGACAAATGACCGGAGGGGGAAAGTTCCATGTTCAGCATGCTAGGGGCATGTGACAGATGAACGGACCGCGTATTCGGATTCGTTGGATTTTTTTGAGCAACTTTCATATAGAAAACATTTTCATCGGAGTTACGGTTTAAAAGTTACGGATTTTCAAAGATTAAAGCATTTTCAGAAACTATTAAAAAAAACAGAAAAGGAATATGATGTCAGCGTGACGTAGGAGTGACATCAGCATTCAACAGTCCGGTTGACTGGTCAAAACTGACACGGGGGACCCACCTGTCAGCCTCTGTTACTTAACAGAGCTTATTTTAAACTAAACTGAGGTTAATTAGCGGATGGGCCCCACATGTTAGTGGCTAATTAGTTAAACTAATTACTTTTAATTATAAAAATCATTTCAGTTATTATTTAAGCGGTGGGGCCGGTTCGTCAGTGGCACTGTACCGCCATGTCAGCGTGTTGACTGGGTCAACCCAGTCAACGTGGCCCCTAAGGCCCACTGGCAGTGAGCCAGGGGTCGGGCCCGCCCAGCCACGTCGGCGGCGGGCGCCGGAGTGGCTCCGACGAGCCGAAACCACGGCGGAGCGGCCAGGAGAGCGTCGGGATTCGCCTACGGGCGTCCGTTTTTCGCGCGACTTGGCGCGCGCGAACGGGAAGATGACGCCGCGTCCAACCGG
>NC_041392.1:464107967-464118965 GCF_002162155.2 Triticum dicoccoides | reverse complement strand
AGGACGGCGCGTCTCGTGGACGTGTTGGCGAGGCGCGGGGTGACCGGTGTCCGCGGCTACGGCACATCCATGGTGACGGCGGCGCCGGTTGAGGAGAGGAGGGGATCTGGAGAGCAAGGGAGAGAGCGACGAGGGGGAGAAGGGGCAAGTGGGCGACTGGGGAGGGAGCCGAGGCGTCGGGGCTGCCCTTATCCTCCCACGGCGCCTGTAGCGGCATGGCCGACGAGGTGGTTCGGCGGCGACGTGCGCGCGCGGTCGCCCGCACAGTGAGGGGAAGGCGACCGGGGAGGGGGAGTGGTCGGGCCGACTTGGCTGGGCCAAGGCCCAGGGAAGGCATGGGGGCGCTGTGGGCCGTCCGGCTGGCCGACTGGGCCTGCCTAGCGGCTAAGGCCCAAGCAGAGAGGGGGGGGGCTGTGGGTCGCCGAGGCCCAAGGGGAGGCCAGGGCTCTCCCACCCCCTCTTCTTTTCCCTTTTTTTTTAAACAGCTTTTGCATTTTCTTTTCTTTTTCTTTTAGCCAATAAAGACTTCGTAAAAATTATGCCATTGGACAAAATAATCTCAAAGAATTATTAGGCACTGCCCAAAAAAAAGATTGTGAGGCTTTTAGAAATACTTTGCCATTTTCATAAATTAAAAGGCATTTAATTTATTTCTTAGGCCACTGTTTGAAGTAGCTTAGGCCACTCAAACCTTTTTGCAAAAAGTTGGTTCACCACCAATATTAGTTGTGGAATATTCTGCACATGATGAACATTTTTGTTTTCATGTCTGAGCATTTTGAATTTCAGACAAAATTTGAATTTGAATTCAACTGGAATGTGAAAGAACATGAGACAATAATGATCAGGCACATGTTTAGCAAAAAGATTAACTTAACCCCAGGGGTTACTGTAGCATCATTACACCGGGGTGTTACAACTCTCCTCCTCTAAAAGAAATTCTCGTCCCGAGAATTAAGAGGTAGAAGGGAAAAGATCGGGGTATTCAGCTCGGAGGTTATCTTCGCGTTCCCAAGTGGCTTCCTCTTTAGTATGATTCGACCATTGCACCTTGAGGAACTTAGTAACCTTCTGGCGGGTTCGACGTTCAGCTTCTTCAAGAATGCAGATCGGATGCTCCTTGTATGTGAGATCATCTTGAATTTCAATCAATTCCGGATCCACTTCACGTTCCGGATCCTTGAAGCATCGACGAAGTTGCGACACATGGAAGAAGTCATGAACGTGAGAGAACTGAGGTGGCAACTCCAGTTGATAAGCCACCAGTCCACGACGGGCGAGAATACGGAAGGGACCAATGTAGCGAGGAGCTAACTTTCCCTTGACTCCGAACCGATGAGTGCCTCTCAAAGGAGTGACACGCAGATAAGCTTGTTCACCAGGTTGATAAGTTGAACCCCAGTGTTTCCGGTCATAGTTGCTCTTCTGGCGGGATTGGGCCGCCTTGAGATTATCCCGGACAATGCGAACCTGCTCTTCAGCTTGTTGAATAATGTCCGGACCAATGAGTGCTCGTTCCCCAGTTTCTGACCAATTCAGAGGGGTTCGGCACTTACGTCCATAAAGCACTTCAAAGGGTGCCATCTTCAAGCTGGCTTGATAGCTGTTGTTATAAGAGAACTCCGCATAAGGGAGAGATTCTTCCCACTTCTTGCCGAAAGAAATAACACAAGCTCGAAGCATGTCTTCAAGAATTTGATTGACTCGCTCGACTTGGCCTTGGGATTGGGGATGATAAGCAGTGCTCCAGGTAATATGAGTTCCCATTGCCTCTTGGAAACTATCCCAGAACTTAGAAGTGAAAATACTACCGCGGTCTAAACTGATCTCCTTCGGAATGCCGTGGAGTGACACAATTCGGGAGATATACAAGGTTGCCAATTGACTAGCAGTGATAGTCTCCTTGACTGGCAGAAAGTGAGCAACCTTCGAGAATTGGTCGATGACGACAAAGATAGCATCGTTACCTTTCTGAGACTTGGGAAGGCCAGTAACGAAGTCCATTTGGATCTTATCCCACTTCCATTCAGGAATCGGAAGCGGTTGTAGAAGTCCAGCCGGTTTTTGATGTTCTACTTTGACGCGACGACAAACGTCACATTCTTCAATATATCGAGCAATGTCTTGCTTCATCTTAGACCACCAGTACTTCTGACGGATGTCAAGATACATCTTGGTACTTCCCGGATGAATAGAGAGAGGGGTGTCATGCGCTTCTTTCATCACCTTCTCTGTCATAAGCTCGAACCGGGGTACGACAATGCGATCTCTGAAGTATAAGGTTCCATCTTCACCAAGTGAGAAATCTCTGGATTTCTCTAAGGCAAGATCCTTTTTCATCAGATCAACATGAGCATCTTTGGCTTGAGCAGACTTGATTGCTTTCAGAAGAGTTGGTTCCAAAACAAGGTTATTCAGAGAACCCTGTGGAATTAGTTGAAGGTTCAGCTTGCATAGCTCTTCATAAAGGCGGGGTTGAGCTTTGTAGACCTGGTGATTATTGCAATAAGACTTTCGGCTTAGGGCATCGGCCATTACATTAGCCTTGCCAGGTGTATAGGATATACCGCAGTTGTAGTCAGCAATAGCTTCCATCCATCGCTGCTGACGGAGGTTCAGATCTGGCTGAGTAAACAGGTACTTCAGACTCTGATGATCAGTGAAGATCTCACAACGATTACCGAGAAGGTATTGTCGCCATAGCTTCAATGCAAAGATAACCGCTGCAAGCTCAAGGTCATGAACCGGGTAGTTTTCTTCGTGAGGACGCACTTGACGGGAGGCATAGGCAATCACCCTGCGCTCTTGCATTAGAACACAGCCTAACCCTTGACGTGAAGCGTCACAATAGATGACAAAGTCCTTGCGAGAATCAGGGGGAGCAAGCACTGGGGCAGAAGTCAGTTTATCCTTGAGTGCCTGGAAACTTTCCTGACATTTGTCTGTCCAATCGAACTTAAC
This sequence comes from Triticum dicoccoides, assembly GCF_002162155.2. Classification (NCBI taxonomy): domain Eukaryota; kingdom Viridiplantae; phylum Streptophyta; class Magnoliopsida; order Poales; family Poaceae; genus Triticum; species Triticum dicoccoides. The sequence continues at coordinate 464,116,004 of NC_041392.1, read as the reverse complement.
GCCTTTGTGAAGCAGATTAGTCAGTGGCTTGGCGATCTTGGAGAAGTTCTCGACAAAGCGGCGACAATAGCTGGCCAGTCCGAGAAAGCTTCTGACTTGCTTGACAGTCTTCGGAGGGGTCCAGTTAAGAATAGCCTGAACGCGCTCTGGGTTGACGGCAATACCATCCTTGGAGATAACATGACCAAGGTAGGTGACTTCGGGTAACCAGAATTCACATTTGGAATACTTGGCATAAAGTTGATGCTCTCGAAGCTTCTCCAGAACAAGACGAAGATGTTCAGCATGTTCTTCTTTATTCTTCGAATATACCAGTATATCATCCAGATAGACTACGACGAACTTGTCGAGGTAATCCATGAATATATAGTTCATCAGACGAGAGAATGTAGCTGGAGCATTGGTTAAACCGAATAACATGACAGTGTACTCGTAAGAACCATAACGAGTCACAAATGCGGTCTTTGGAATATCCTCTTCACGAACACGGATCTGGTGGTAACCCAACCTCAAGTCGAGTTTAGAGAATATTGATGAACCAGCCAGTTGATCAGACAGATCATTGATCCGAGGGAGGGGATATTTGTTTTGAATTGTAGCTTGGTTGATAGGACGATAGTCTTGGACCAAACGGTTCGTACCGTCCTTCTTCTTGACGAAGAGAGAAGGTGCTCCCCAAGCAGAGGAACTTGGACGAATGAAACCCTTGTGAAGAGATTTGTCGATTCCCTCCTTAAGCTCAAGGAGTTCATGAGGTGGCATCTTGTAGGGCCGTTTTGCAATAGGAACGGTGCCTGGTTTCAAGTCGATGACGAACTCGACAGCCCGGGCAGGGGGTATTCCTGGAAGTTCTTCTGGAAATACGTCTTGGAAGTTGCGAACGACTGGAATCTTTTCAATTCCCTCAAGAGGTGCCGCGTTCAACGCATTCAAAGCATAAAGTCGTGCTTCAGCGTTTTGAACAAGCTGAGCATGGTAGGTTACAATCTCATCTGAAGGATGTAGGAGGTGAACGACCTTGGTAGCGCAAACGATAGAGGCAGTATGCGCTTTCAACCATTCCATTCCCAGAATGAGGTCAATATTGGAAGACTCCAGAATAATGGGAGAAACAAGGAATTCCAACCCTTCAATTTCAACAGGAACGTCGCGACCAATCATGGTAGTTCGACACTGACCCGCAGGGGTGCGTACCACTATCGGAGTGTTCATGGGCTCGCAACGAATGTCATGTGCGTAAGCAAAATTTTCTGACATGAATGAATGTGATGCTCCTGAATCGAATAAAACAGAAGCCAGCACTGAATTAACAAGAAGAGTACCCATCACAGTGGCAGGCTGGTCTTGAGCTTCATTCAGATCAACATGATTAGCCTGACCATGACCATAAGGTCTGGCATTATTGTTATGGGGCTGATTGTTACGGCCAGTTGAAGGTAGAGCCAGCTGGCTCTTTTTCTGAGTGCACTCTTTAGCAAGGTGGCGGGGGCGGCCACATCTGAAGCACAGACCATCATTGGGATCGGGAGCAGGAGCTTGGGATGGTACATCTCGAAGAGGCTGCCTCTCTGGTGGAGGAGGCAGACGAGGTGCAACATAGGACTGTCTTGGTGTAGGTGCAGTTGGACGATACATGCTGTGGGGAATCCATATACGACGCTTCTGCGCTGACGGGCCCGAAGATGGGCCCGCATCACGGCTACGCCTGAGGGATCCCTGGTGTTCTTGAAGACCAGTCTCAACCTGAATATCCTTGTTCACCAAGGTGGCGAAGTCGGCAAAGTCATGAATGAGCAGTGCTAGCTTGATATCTGGGTGAAGTCCATCACGAAACTTTTCTTGCTTACGAGCATCAGTTGCAATGTCTTCTTCAGCATAACGTGACAAGTCCAGAAATTCCCGTTGATAAGCATCTACAGTCTTGTTGCCTTGGGTGAGGTTGCGGAACTCTCGCTTCTTCCTGTCCATGGTTCCCTGAGGAATGAAACGGGCACGGAAGGCAGCTTGGAAATCCGGCCAAGTAATGACCGTTCCAGCAGGTAGGGTACGCCTGTGGCTGTCCCACCATTGAGTAGCAGGACCCTTCAGAAAGAAAGATGCGAAGGTGACATAGCTGGCAGGGGCAACACTAGCAGACTCCATTTCATATGTGATGTCGCGGAGCCAGTCATCAGCATCAAGGGGTTGAGTTGAGCTGCGGTAGATAGATGGGTTGAGGCGCATGAAGTCCTGCAGAGTTACTCGGGTTGGATGTTGATTCATGTTCGGACGAGGAAACTGAGCCATCATTCCTTCCATGAACTGGCGAGTTAACTCAAACTGTTGCCTCATTCCAGTAAAGAATTCAGGCGGTGGTGGGTCGTTGGCACCACAGCCACGACCAGCGGGTCTAACCATCCTGCTAACATGTAACAGGGGTAGTTCAGCATTGAGCATTTGCAAAGATAAGGATCATTCATGATGAAAACATGCATAATGAAGGAGGTACGATGGATTCCACTCCGTAGTCAACACGACAGGGTGTGCACTACTCAAAAAGCTATTCTAAGGAATAACTATGGCTTCATCCAACTTCGGGGTGAATGTGGTCACGGGATCCTAATGTTAGTAAAATCATTTACCCGAGTAGAAGAGAGTTCAGAGTCCCAGAGTATAGACGAGGAGTAAAAGATGCTAATACCACCCAATAGCGACGTGGGCCCGTAAGCCACACAGCCAATGTTAGTAAAAGTTTTCAGTGACTAGACTCAACTTCGGCCAAGGAGTTGGAAAGGGGGCTACCTACAGGCAGTCGGCTCTGATACGAACTTGTGACGCCCTCGATTCAATCGTACACTAATCATACACGCAAATGTGTACGATCAAGATCAAGGACTCACGGGAAGATATCACAACACAACTCTAGACACAAATTAAAATAATACAAGCTTTATATTACAAACCAGGGGTCTCTAGGGCTCGAATACATCAGCTTGGATACAAACGAGTCAGCGGAAGCAACAATATCTGAGAACAGACATAAGTTAAACAAGTTTGCCTTAAGAAGGCTAGCACAAAAGCATCTACGATCGAAAAGGCAAGGCCTCCTGCCTGGGAGCCTCCTAACTACTCTTGGTCGTCGGTGTCCGTCACGTGGTAGTGGGCACCCTCGGGGTAGCAGCCGTCGTCAAAGGTGGCATCTGGCTCCTGGACTCCACCATCTGGTTGCAACAACCAGAAAGAAGAAAGAAGGGGGAAAAGGGGGAACAAAGCAACCGTGAGTACTCATCCAAAGTACTCGCAAGCAAGGATCTACACTACATATGCAACATTATCAAAGGAAGGCTATATATGTGGACTGGGCTGCAGAAATGCCAGAATAGAGAGAAGGCCTAGTCCTATCGAAGACTAGCATCTTCTGAAAACCACCATCTTGCAGCAAACAAGAGGGAGTAGAGTAGCATAAAGTAAAGCGGTAGTAGTGTTATCAACCTCGGCCAGAGATCCTTTCTCGACTCCCTGCGAGAAAGCAATCCCAGAGCCATACTATCCAGTTATCATCACAATCAAATCCTCATCTCCATCCAGTCCTCATCACAAGTATCCAGTTCTAGTTGTATCGATCGGGATACAACTCCAAGTGTCCGTTACCGTAGGACAGGCTATCGATAGATTAGTTCTTCCCTGCAAGGGTGCACCAACTTACCCACCACGCTCGATTGACTCCGGCCGGACACACTTTCCAGGGTCATGCCCGGCCTCGGCCAAACAATACGCCGCAACCCGACCTAGGCTTAATAGAGAGGTCAAGCACGCCGGACTAAACCTATGCCCCCAGGGGTCATGGGCCATCGCCCCGGGAACTCCTGCACGTTGCGTGGGCGGCCGGTGAGCAGACCTAGCTACCTCCCTAAAAAGGCAGGAGCTTACCAGTCCAACCCGGCGCGCGCCGCTCCGTCGCTGACGTCTATTAAGCTTCGGCTGATGTACACGACGCAGAACGCCCATACTATGCCCACGTGATGGTTAGTGCTATCAGGCCAGAGGCCCCTCGGATCAAATATCCAAATCGTAGTGGATTAGGAACGCGCGGTAACAAGCAGAGCCTCACGAAAGAGGTGACCCCATTGCCCCGTCTCGAGGACTTGCGGCAAGGGCTAAGAATGCCCGGCCACGCCTCGTAATTATCTCACGGGCACCTTCCAGGTCAACCCGTCTCCACACCACTTTCCAGGTAACAGTTGTAAAGCCCAAGTATCCGTGTGTCCAAACATCAAGAGGAAAACCCAAGGAATCACCCTCGGTGGTTTCCACTCAATGTAATCATCAAGGTGAACGTAGAGGAATCACCCTCGAGGTTAACACTTGAGGGGTTGCACGACAGAGTCGTATCGGAAGTGGTTAAAGAGGAAATCACCCTCGATGACCACGACCGAATAGCTACACTACAGGGTTAACATCAGAAGTGTTGTAGAGGTCTCACCCTCGGCACTCGTTAGTAACCCAGTAGTGTCGAGCAACTAAGGGGAAAGTGATGTGCGGTGTCGGGGCCTGGTCTTCGATCCCGTTGATCGGGTCTTCAATGATGAAGCAGGGGCAACAAGGGCAAGGTGGGGGTCACTGATGGATCACTAACAAACCTATACTAAGCAGTTTAGGATAAGCCGGTAAGGTAACAATAAGCAGGTTACAAAAGGAGGCTATGCATCAGAATAGGAGCAAACAATAACAATAGCAAAATCTAATGCAAGCATGAGAGAATGGAATGGGCGATATCGGAATGATCAAAGGGGGGGGCTTGCCTGGTTGGTCTGGCAAGGAGGGGTCGTCGTCGACGTAGTCGATCACCGGGGCATCAGCGGCCTCGGGGTCTACCGGAGAGAAGAGGGGGAAGAAACAGTAAATACATAGCAAACAGAGGTAACACTAAGCATGACATGACGATACGTAGCGCTAAGCGTGCTCTAACGCGGTCCTAGACGTTAAAGGTGAAGGGGGAAATCAACCGGGAAGGTGTTCCCGGTTCCGGACCTGTGTCAGACAAATGACCGGAGGGGGAAAGTTCCATGTTCAGCATGCTAGGGGCATGTGACAGATGAACGGACCGCGTATTCGGATTCGTTGGATTTTTCTGAGCAACTTTCATATAGAAAACATTTTCATCCGAGTTACGGTTTAAAAGTTACGGATTTTCAAAGATTAAAGCATTTTCAGAAACTATTAAAAAAACAGAAAAGGAATATGATGTCAGCGTGACGTAGGAGTGACATCAGCATTCAACAGTCCGGTTGACTGGTCAAAACTGACACGGGGGACCCACCTGTCAGCCTCTGTTACTTAACAGAGCTTATTTTAAACTAAACTGAGGTTAATTAGCGGATGGGCCCCACATGTTAGTGGCTAATTAGTTAAACTAATTACTTTTAATTATAAAAATCATTTCAGTTATTATTTAAGCGGTGGGGCCGGTTCGTCAGTGGCACTGTACCGCCATGTCAGCGTGTTGACTGGGTCAACCCAGTCAATGTGGCCCCTAAGGCCCACTGGCAGTGAGCCAGGGGTCGGGCCCGCCCAGCCACGTCGGCGGCGGGCGCCGGAGTGGCTCCGACGAGCCGAAACCACGGCGGAGCGGCCAGGAGAGCGTCGGGATTCGCCTACGGGCGTCCGTTTTTCGCGCGACTTGGCGCGCGCGAACGGGAAGATGACGCCGCGTCCAACCGGGGTGGTTACGAGGCCGGGGGTGGACGGAGGTGACGGCGGCGAGCTCGGGAACCTCGCCGGAGTTCGTCCACGATCAGGAACGGCGCTACAGGGCTCGGAAGAGCGCGGGGATGGGTGCTTCGGGCTCGCACGGGCGTGCTGAGCACGACCCCGAGCTCGGTAGAGCTCGACGGGCAGCGAGGACACGACTACGAGCTCATCGGCGGTGAGGTGTTCGGGTGCGGCAAAAGCGGCGGCTGCGGCTACGGGGAGAGGCCGAAGAGAGGGGGAGGCGATGCGGCTGCTCACCGTGAGCCTGTAGGTGTGCGTTAGCGGGCTCGGGGAGGACCAACGGCGATGAATCGGCATCGGAGACGAAGACGGCAGTAGGAGGAAGAAGGAGTCGTCGGGCTCGCGGTGGTGGCTCCCTTCTCGATCCAGTTGGTGCAGAGGGTGTAGCCAAGGACGGCGCGTCTCGTGGACGTGTTGGCGAGGCGCGGGGTGACCGGTGTCCGCGGCTACGGCACATCCATGGTGACGGCGGCGCCGGTTGAGGAGAGGAGGGGATCTGGAGAGCAAGGGAGAGAGCGACGAGGGGGAGAAGGGGCAAGTGGGCGACTGGGGAGGGAGCCGAGGCGTCGGGGCTGCCCTTATCCTCCCACGGCGCCTGTAGCGGCATGGCCGACGAGGTGGTTCGGCGGCGACGTGCGCGCGCGGTCGCCCGCACAGTGAGGGGAAGGCGACCGGGGAGGGGGAGTGGTCGGGCCGACTTGGCTGGGCCAAGGCCCAGGGAAGGCATGGGGGCGCTGTGGGCTGTCCGGCTGGCCGACTGGGCCTGCCTAGCGGCTAAGGCCCAAGCAGAGAGGGGGGGGGCTGTGGGTCGCCGAGGCCCAAGGGGAGGCCAGGGCTCTCCCACCCCCTCTTCTTTTCCCTTTTTTTTTAAACAACTTTTGCATTTTCTTTTCTTTTTCTTTTAGCCAATAAAGACTTCGTAAAAATTATGCCATTGGACAAAATAATCTCAAAGAATTATTAGGCACTGCCCAAAAAAAAGATTGTGAGGCTTTTAGAAATACTTTGCCATTTTCATAAATTAAAAGGCATTTAATTTATTTCTTAGGCCACTGTTTGAAGTAGCTTAGGCCACTCAAACCTTTTTGCATATTAGTTGTGGAATATTCTGCACATGATGAACATTTTTGTTTTCATGTCTGAGCATTTTGAATTTCAGACAAAATTTGAATTTGAATTCAACTGGAATGTGAAAGAACATGAGACAATAATGATCAGGCACATGTTTAGCAAAAAGATTAACTTAACCCCAGGGGTTACTGTAGCATCATTACACCGGGGTGTTACACCTTTGTAACAAATGAGTTTCCGTATGAAACCCTCATACTTCGAAAGAGATTGTCCGTTTTGTACACGAAGTGCATCCAGTTTTTGCCGTAACCCTCTCTACTTTCTTGCACATGCTATGTGGGTGAAATGATTATACCATGCAAACTTTCAACCTTTTCAGAGTTCATTTGAAATGCTTTTCAATTTCAGGGTCTTATAGCTCAGAATAATCAGCATATGCATGAAAAATAACAAATGAAATCAGAAAGGGTTGAGAATTGATGATGTGGCTTTGAAAGGTGCATTTTGAACACAGAAAAACTATGGAGTTCAAACAAGTTAAAAAATGAAATCCCTTTGTAACAGACGAGTTTCCGTATGAAACCCTCATACTTCGAAAGAGATTGTCCGTTTTGTACACGAAGTGCATCCAGTTTTTGCCGTAACCCTCTCTACTTTCTTGCACATGCTATGTGGGTGAAATGATGATACCATGCCAACTTTCAACCTTTTAAGAGTTCATTTGAAATGCTTTTCAATTTCAGGGTCTTATAGCTCAAAATAATCAGTAAATGCATGAAAAATAACAAATGAAATCAGAAAGGGTTGAAAATTTATGATGTTGCTTTGAATGGTAAATTTTGAACACATAAAAACTATGGAGTTCTAACAAGTTAAAAAAATGAAATCCCTTTGTAATAGACGAGTTTCCGTATGAAAACCCTCATACTTCGAAAGAGATTGTCCGTTTTATACACGAAGTGCATCCAGTTTTTGCCGTAACCCTCTCTACTTTCTTGCACATGCTATGTGGGTGAAATGATGATACCATGCCAACTTTTAACCTTTTCAGAGTTCATCTGAAATGTTCTTCAATTTCAGGGTCTTATAGCTCAAAATAATCAGTAAATGCATGAAAAATAACAAATGAAATCAGAAAGGGTTGAGAATTGATGATGTGGCTTTGAAAGGTGCATCTTGAACACAGAAAAACTATGGAGTTCAAACAAGTTAAAA
>NC_041392.1:464104990-464107720 GCF_002162155.2 Triticum dicoccoides | reverse complement strand
TAACACATGAGTTTCCGTATGAAAACCCTCATACTTCGAAAGAGATTGTCCGTTTTATACACGAAGTGCATCCAGTTTTTGCCGTAACCCTCTCTACTTTCTTGCACATGCTATGTGGGTGAAATGATGATACCATGTCAACTTTCAACCTTTTCAGAGTTCATCTGAAATGCTTTTCAATTTCAGGGTCTTATAGCTCAAAATAATCAGTAAATGCATGAAAAATAACAAATGAAATCAGAAAGGGTTGAGAATTGATGATGTGGCTTTGAAAGGTGCATTTTGAACACAGAAAAACTATGGAGTTCAAACAAGTTAAAAAATGAAATCCCTTTGTAACACACGAGTTTCCGTATGAAAACCCTCATACTTCCAAAGAGATTGTCCGTTTTGTACACAAAGTGCATCTAGTTTTTGCCGTAACCCTCTCTATTTTCTCGCACATGCTAGGTGGGTGAAATGATGATACCATGCCAACTTTCAACCTTTTCAGAGTTCATTTGAAATGCTTTTCAATTTCAGGGTCTTATAGCTCAAAATAATCAGTATATGCATGAAAAATAACAAAAGAAGTCATAAAGGGTTGAAAATTGATGATGTCGGTTTGAATGGTGCATTTCGAACAAAGAATAACTATGGAGTTCAAATAAGATAAAACAATGAAATCCCTTTGTAACAGACGAGTTTCCGTATGAAAACCCTCATACTTCGAAGAGATTGTCCGTTTTGTACACGAAGTGCATCCAGTTTTTGCCGTAACCCTCTCTACTTTCTTGCACATGATATGTGGGTGAAATGATGATAACATGCGAACTTTCATCCTTTTCAGAGTACATCTGAAATGATTTTCAATTTCAGGGTCTTATAGCTCAAAATAATCAGTAAATGCATGAAAAATAACAAATGAAATCAGAAAGGGTTGAAAATTGATGATGTGGCTTTGAATGGTGCATTTTGAACACAGAAAAACTATGGAGTTCAAACAATTTAAAAAATGAAATCCCTTTGTAACAGACGAGTTTCCGTATGAAACCCTCATACTTCGAAAGAGATTGTCCATTTTGTACACGAAGTGCATCCAGTTTTTGCCGTAACCCTCTCTTATTTCTTGCACATGCTATGTGGGTGAAATGATTATACCATGCAAACTTTCAACCTTTTCAGAGTTCATTTGAAATGCTTTTCAATTTCAGGGTCTTATAGCTCAAAATAATAAGCATATGCATGAAAAATAACAAATGAAGTCATAAAGTGTTGAAAATTGATGATGTGGCTTTAAATGGTGCATTTTGAACACAGAATAACTACGGAGTTCAAACAAGTTAAAAAATGAAATCCCTTTGTAACGGATGATTTTCCTAATGAAAACCCTCATACTTCGAAAGAGATTGTCCGTTTTATACATGAAGTGCATCCAGTTTTTGCCATAACCCTCTCTACTTTCTTGCACATGCTATGTGGGTGAAATGATGATACCGTGCCAACTTTAAACCTTTTCAGAGTTCATCTGAAATGCTTTTCAATTTCAGGGTCTTATAGCTCAAAATAATCAGTAAATGCATGAAAAATAACAAATGAAATCAGAAAGGGTTGAGAATTGATGATGTGGCTTTGAAAGGTGCATTTTGAACACAGAAAAACTATGGAGTTCAAACAATTTAAAAAATGAAATCCCTTTGTAACAGACGAGTTTCCGTATGAAACCCTCATACTTCGAAAGAGATTGTCCGTTTTGTACACGAAGTGCATCCAGTTTTTGCCGTAACCCTCTCTACTTTCTTGCACATGCTATGTGGGTGAACTGATGATACCATGCAAACTTTCAACCATTTCAGAGTTAATTTGAAATGCTTTTCAATTTCAGGGTCTTATAGCTCAAACTAATCGGTAAATGCATTAAAAATAACTAATGAAGTCAGAAAGGGTTGAAAATTGATGATGTGGCTTTGAATGGTGCGTTTTCAACACAGAAAAACTATGGAGTTCAAACAAGTTAAAAAATGAAATCCCTTTGTAACAGACGAGTTTCCGTATGAAACCATTTATACTTCCAAAGAGATTGTCCGTTTTGTACACGAAGTGCATCTAGTTTTTGCCGTAACCCTCTATTATTTCTTGCACATGCTATGTGGGTGAAATGATTATACCATGCAAACTTTCAACCTTTTCAGAGTTCATTTGAAATGCTTTTCAATTTCAGGGTCTTATAGCTCAAAATAATCAGCATATGCATGAAAAATAACAAATGAAGTCATAAAGTGTTGAAAAGTGATGATGTGGCTTTAAATGGTGCATTTTGAACACAGAATAACTACGGAGTTCAAACAAGTTAAAAAAACGAAATCCCTTTGTAACGGACGAGTTTCCGTATGAAAACCCTCATACTTCGAAAGAGATTGTCTGTTTTATACACGAAGTGCATCCAGTTTTTGCCGTAACCCTCTCTACTTTCTTGCACATGCTATGTGGGTGAAATGATGATACCATGCCAACTTTCAACCTTTTCAGAGTTCATCTGAAATGCTTTTCAATTTCAGGGTCTTATAGCTCAAAATAATCAGTAAATGCATGAAAAATAACAAATGAACTCAAAAAGGGTTGAGAATTGATGATGTGGCTTTGAAAGGTGCATTTTGAACATAGAAAAACTATGGAGTTCAAACAAGTTAAAAAATGAAATCCCTTTGTAACACACGAGTTTCCGTATGAAAACCCTCATACTTCGAAAGA
>NC_041392.1:464102682-464103760 GCF_002162155.2 Triticum dicoccoides | reverse complement strand
ACCCTCTCTACTTTCTTGCACATGCTATGTGGGTGAAATGATGATACCATGTCAACTTTCAACCTTTTCAGAGTTCATTTGAAATGCTTTTCAATTTCACGGTCTTATAGCTCAAAATAATCAGTATATGCATGAAAAATAACAAATGAAGTCGGAAAGGGTTGAAAATTGATGATGTGGCTTTGAATGGTGCATTTTGAACACAGAAAAACTATGGAGTTCAAACAAGTTAAAAAATGAAATCCCTTTGTAACAGACGAGTTTCCGTATGAAACCCTCATACTTCGAAAGAGATTGTCCGTTTTGTACACGAAATGCATCCAGTTTTTGCCGTAACCCTCTCCTATTTCTTGCACATGCTATGTGGGTGAAATGATTATACCATGCAAACTTTCAACCTTTTCACAGTTAAATTGAAATGCTTTTCAATTTCAGGGTCTTATAGCTCAAAATAATCAGCATATGCATGAATAATAACAAATGAAGTCATAAAGTGTTGAAAATTGATGATGTGGCTTTAAATGGTGCATTTTGAACATAGAATAACTACGGAGTTCAAACAAGTTAAAAAAATGAAATCCCTTTGTAACGGACGAGTTTCCGTATGAAAACCCTCATACTTCGAAAGAGATTGTCCGTTTTATACACGAAGTGCATCCAGTTTTTGCCGTAACCCTCTCTACTTTCTTGCACATTCTATGTGGGTGAAATGATGATACCATGCCAACTTTCAACCTTTTCAGAGTTCATCTGAAATGCTTTTCAATTTCAGGGTCTTATAGCTCAAAATAATCAGTAAATGCATGAAAAATAACAAATGAAATCAGAAAGGGTTGAGAATTGATGATGTGGCTTTGAAAGGTGCATCTTGAACACAGAAAAACTATGGAGTTCAAACAAGTTAAAAAATGAAATCCCTTTGTAACACACGAGTTTCCGTATGAAAACCCTCATACTTCGAAAGAGATTGTCTGTTTTATACACGAAGTGCATCCAGTTTTTGCCGTAACCCTCTCTACTTTCTTGCACATGCTATGTGGGTGAAATGATGATACCATGTCAACTTTCAACCTTTTCA
>NC_041392.1:464099493-464102672 GCF_002162155.2 Triticum dicoccoides | reverse complement strand
TAACACATGAGTTTCCGTATGAAAACCCTCATACTTCGAAAGAGATTGTCCGTTTTATACACGAAGTGCATCCAGTTTTTGCCGTAACCCTCTCTACTTTCTTGCACATGCTATGTGGGTGAAATGATGATACCATGTCAACTTTCAACCTTTTCAGAGTTCATCTGAAATGCTTTTCAATTTCAGGGTCTTATAGCTCAAAATAATCAGTAAATGCATGAAAAATAACAAATGAAATCAGAAAGGGTTGAGAATTGATGATGTGGCTTTGAAAGGTGCATTTTGAACACAGAAAAACTATGGAGTTCAAACAAGTTAAAAATGAAATCCCTTTGTAACACACGAGTTTCCGTATGAAAACCCTCATACTTCCAAAGAGATTGTCCGTTTTGTACACAAAGTGCATCTAGTTTTTGCCGTAACCCTCTCTATTTTCTCGCACATGCTAGGTGGGTGAAATGATGATACCATGCCAACTTTCAACCTTTTCAGAGTTCATTTGAAATGATTTTCAATTTCAGGGTCTTATAGCTCAAAATAATCAGTATATGCATGAAAAATAACAAAAGAAGTCATAAAGGGTTGAAAATTGATGATGTCGGTTTGAATGGTGCATTTCGAACAAAGAATAACTATGGAGTTCAAATAAGTTAAAACAATGAAATCCCTTTGTAACAGACGAGTTTCCGTATGAAAACCCTCATACTTCGAAAGAGATTGTCCGTTTTGTACACGAAGTGCATCTAGTTTTTGCCGTAACCCTATCTACTTTCTTGCACATGATATGTGGGTGAAATGATGATACCATGCGAACTTTCATCCTTTTCAGAGTACATCTGAAATGATTTTCAATTTCAGGGTCTTATAGCTCAAAATAATCAGTAAATGCATGAAAAATAACAAATGAAATCAGAAAGGGTTGAGAATTGATGATGTGGCTTTGAAAGGTGCATTTTGAACACAGAAAAACTATGGAGTTCAAACAATTTAAAAAATGAAATCCCTTTGTAACAGACGAGTTTCCGTATGAAACCCTCATACTTCGAAAGAGATTGTCCATTTTGTACACGAAGTGCATCTAGTTTTTGCCGTAACCCTCTCTACTTTCTTGCACATGCTATGTGGGTGAAATGATGATAACATGCAAACTTTCAACCTTTTCAGAGTTAATTTGAAATGCTTTTCAATTTTAGGGTCTTATAGCTCAAAATAATCGGTAAATGCATGAAAAATAACTAATGAAGTCAAAAAGGGTTGAGAATTGATGATGTGGCTTTGAATGGTGCATTTTGAACACAAAAAAACTATGGAGTTCAAACAAGTTTAAAAATGAAATCCCTTTGTAACAAACGAGTTTCCGTATGAAACCCTCATACTTTGAAAGAGATTGTCCGTTTTGTACACGAAGTGCATCCAGTTTTTGCCGTAACCCTCTATACTTTCTTGCACATGCTATGTGGGTGAAATGATTATACCATGCAAACTTTCAACCTTTTCAGAGTTCATTTGAAATGCTTTTCAATTTCAGGGTCTTATAGCTCAAAATAATCAGCATATGCATGAAAAATACCAAATGAAGTCATAAAGTGTTGAAAATTGATGATGTGACTTTAAATGGTGCATTTTGAACACAGAATAACTATGGAGTTCAAACAAGTTAAAAAAATGAAATCCCTTTGTAACGGACGAGTTTCCGTATGAAAACCCTCATACTTCGAAAGAGATTGTCCGTTTTATACACGAAGTGCATCCAGTTTTTGCCGTAACCCTCTCTACTTTCTTGCACATGCTATGTGGGTGAAATGATGATACCATGACAACTTTCAACCATTTCAGAGTTCATCTGAAATGCTTTTCAATTTTAGGGTCTTATAGCACAAAATAATCAGTAAATGCATGAAAAATAACACATGAAATCAGAAAGGGTTGAGAATTGATGATGTGGCTTTGAAAGGTGCATTTTGAACACAGAAAAACTATGGAGTTCAAACAAGTTAAAAAATGAAATCCCTTTGTAACACACGAGTTTCCGTATGAAAACCCTCATACTTCGAAAGAGATTGTCCGTTTTATACACGAAGTGCATCCAGTTTTTGCCGTAACCCTCTCTACTTTCTTGCACATGCTATGTGGGTGAAATGATGATACCATGTCAACTTTCAACCTTTTCAGAGTTCATTTGAAATGCTTTTCAATTTCACGGTCTTATAGCTCAAAATAATCAGTATATGCATGAAAAATAACAAATGAAGTCGGAAAGGGTTGAAAATTGATGATGTGGCTTTGAATGGTGCATTTTGAACACAGAAAAACTATGGAGTTCAAACAAGTTAAAAAATGAAATCCCTTTGTAACAGACGAGTTTCCGTATGAAACCCTCATACTTCGAAAGAGATTGTCCGTTTTGTACACGAAATGCATCCAGTTTTTGCCGTAACCCTCTCCTATTTCTTGCACATGCTATGTGGGTGAAATGATTATACCATGCAAACTTTCAACCTTTTCACAGTTAATTTGAAATGCTTTTCAATTTCAGGGTCTTATAGCTCAAAGTAATCAGCATATGCATGAAAAATAACAAATGAAGTCATAAAGTGTTGAAAATTGATGATGTGGCTTTAAATGGTGCATTTTGAACATAGAATAACTACGGAGTTCAAACAAGTTAAAAAAATGAAATCCCTTTGTAACGGACGAGTTTCCGTATGAAAACCCTCATACTTCGAAAGAGATTGTCCGTTTTATACACGAAGTGCATCCAGTTTTTGCCGTAACCCTCTCTACTTTCTTGCACATTCTATGTGGGTGAAATGATGATACCATGCCAACTTTCAACGTTTTCAGAGTTCATCTGAAATGCTTTTCAATTTCAGGGTCTTATAGCTCAAAATAATCAGTAAATGCATGAAAAATAACAAATGAAATCAGAAAGGGTTGAGAATTGATGATGTGGCTTTGAAAGGTGCATCTTGAACACAGAAAAACTATGGAGTTCAAACAAGTTAAAAAATGAAATCCCTTTGTAACACACGAGTTTCCGTATGAAAACCCTCATACTTCGAAAGAGATTGTCTGTTTTATACACGAAGTGCATCCAGTTTTTGCCGTAACCCTCTCTACTTTCTTGCACATGCTATGTGGGTGAAATGATGATACCATGTCAACTTTCAACCTTTTCA
>NC_041392.1:464093661-464099317 GCF_002162155.2 Triticum dicoccoides | reverse complement strand
ACGAGTTTCCGTATGAAAACCCTCATACTTCGAAAGAGATTGTCTGTTTTATACACGAAGTGCATCCAGTTTTTGCCGTAACCCTCTCTACTTTCTTGCACATGCTATGTGGGTGAAATGATGATACCATGTCATCTTTCAACCTTTTCAGAGTTCATCTGAAATGCTTTTCAATTTCAGGGTCTTATAGCTCAAAATAATCAGTAAATGCATGAAAAATAACAAATGAAATCAGAAAGGGTTGAGAATTGATGATGTGGCTTTGAAAGGTGCATTTTGAACACAGAAAAACTATGGAGTTCAAACTAGTTAAAAAATGAAATCCCTTTGTAACACACGAGTTTCCGTATGAAAACCCTCATACTTCCAAAGAGATTGTCCGTTTTGTACACAAAGTGCATCTAGTTTTTGCCGTAACCCTCTCTATTTTCTCGCACATGCTAGGTGGGTGAAATGATGATACCATGCCAACTTTCAACCTTTTCAGAGTTCATTTGAAATGCTTTTCAATTTCAGGGTCTTATAGCTCAAAATAATCAGTATATGCATGAAAAATAACAAAAGAAGTCATAAAGGGTTGAAAATTGATGATGTCGGTTTGAATGGTGCATTTCGAACAAAGAATAATTATGGAGTTCAAATAAGTTAAAACAATGAAATCCCTTTGTAACAGACGAGTTTCCGTATGAAAACCCTCATACTTCGAAAGAGATTGTCCGTTTTGTACACGAAGTAAATCCAGTTTTTGCCGTAACCCTCTCTACTTTCTTGCACATGATATGTGGGTGAAATGATGATACCATGCGAATTTTCATCCTTTTCAGAGTACATCTGAAATGATTTTCAATTTTAGGGTCTTATAGCTCAAAATAATCAGTAAATGCATGAAAAATAACAAATGAAATCAGAAAGGGTTGAGAATTGATGATGTGGCTTTGAAAGGTGCATTTTGAACACAGAAAAACTATGGAGTTCAAACAATTTAAAAAATGAAATCCCTTTCTAACAGACGAGTTTCCGTATGAAACCCTCATACTTCGAAAGAGATTGTCCATTTTGTACACGAAGTGCATCTAGTTTTTGCCGTAACCCTCTCTACTTTCTTGCACATGCTATGTGGGTGAAATGATGATAACATGCAAACTTTCAACCTTTTCAGAGTTAATTTGAAATGCTTTTCAATTTTAGGGTCTTATAGCTCAAAATAATCGGTAAATGCATGAAAAATAACTAATGAAGTCAAAAAGGGTTGAGAATTGATGATGTGGCTTTGAATGGTGCATTTTGAACACAAAAAAACTATGGAGTTCAAACAAGTTTAAAAATGAAATCCCTTTGTAACAAACGAGTTTCCGTATGAAACCCTCATACTTCGAAAGAGATTGTCCGTTTTGTACACGAAGTGCATCCAGTTTTTGCCGTAACCCTCTCTACTTTCTTGCACATGCTATGTGGGTGAAATGATTATACCATGCAAACTTTCAACCTTTTCAGAGTTCATTTGAAATGCTTTTCAATATCAGGGTCTTATAGCTCAAAATAATCAGCATATGCATGAAAAATACCAAATGAAGTCATAAAGTGTTGAAAATTGATGATGTGACTTTAAATGGTGCATTTTGAACACAGAATAACTACGGAGTTCAAACAAGTTAAAAAAATGAAATCCCTTTCTAACGGACGAGTTTCCGTATGAAAACCCTCATACTTCGAAAGAGATTGTCCGTTTTATACACGAAGTGCATCCAGTTTTTGCCGTAACCCTCTCTACTTTCTTGCACATGCTATGTGGGTGAAATGATGATACCATGACAACTTTCAACCATTTCAGAGTTCATCTGAAATGCTTTTCAATTTTAGGGTCTTATAGCACAAAATAATCAGTAAATGCATGAAAAATAACACATGAAATCAGAAAGGGTTGAGAATTGATGATGTGGCTTTGAAAGGTGCATTTTGAACACAGAAAAACTATGGAGTTCAAACAAGTTAAAAAATGAAATCCCTTTGTACCAGACGAGTTTCCGTATGAAACCCTCATACTTCGAAAGAGATTATCCGTTTTGTACACGAAGTGCATCCAGTTTTTGCTGTAACCCTATCTACTTTCTTGCACATGCTATGTGGGTGAAATGATGATACCATGCAAACTTTCATCCTTTTCAGAGTTCATCTGAAATGCTTTTCAATTTCAGGGTGTTATAGCTCAAAATAATCAGCATATGCATGAAAAATAACAAATGAAGTCATAAAGTGTTGAAAATTGATGATGTGGCTTTAAATGGTGCATTTTGAACATAGAATAACTACGGAGTTCAAACAAGTTAAAAAAATGAAATCCCTTTCTAACGGACGAGTTTCCGTATGAAAACCCTCATACTTCGAAAGAGATTGTCCATTTTGTACACGAAGTGCATCCAGTTTTTGCCGTAACCCTCTCCTATTTCTTGCCCATGCTATGTGGGTGAAATGATTATACCATGCAAACTTTCAACCTTTTCACAGTTCATTTGAAATGCTTTTCAATTTCAGGGTCTTATAGCTCAAAATAATCAGCATATGCATGAAAAATAACAAATGAAGTCATAAAGTGTTGACAACTGATGATGTGGCTTTAAATGGTGCATTTTGAACACAGAATAACTACGGAGTTCAAACAAGTTAAAAAAACGAAATCCCTTTGTAACGGACGAGTTTCCGTATGAAAACCCTCATACTTCGAAAGAGATTGTCTGTTTTATACACGAAGTGCATCCAGTTTTTGCCGTAACCCTCTCTACTTTCGTGCACACGCTATGTGGGTGAAATGATGATACCATGCCAACTTTCAACCTTTTCAGAGTTCATCTGAAATGCTTTTCAATTTCAGGGTCTTATAGCTCAAAATAATCAGTAAATGCATGAAAAATAACAAATGAACTCAGAAAGGGTTGAGAATTGATGATGTGGCTTTGAAAGGTGCATTTTGAACACAGAAAAACTATGGAGTTCAAACAAGTTAAAAAATCAAATCCTTTGTAACAAACGAGTTTCCGTATGAAACCCTCATACTTCGAAAGAGATTGTCCGTTTTGTACACGACGTGCATCCAGTTTTTGCCGTAACCCTCTCTACTTTCTTGCACATGCTATGTGGGTGAAATGATGATACCATGCAATCTTTTAACCATCTCAGAGTTCATTTGAAATGCTTTTTAATTTCAGGGTCTTATAGCTCAAAATAATCAGTAAATGCATGAAAAATAACAAATGAAGTCAGAAAGGGTTGAAAATTGATGATGTGGCTTTGAATGGTGCATTTTGAACATAGAAAAACTACGGAGTTCAAACAGGTTAAAAAATGAAATCCCTTTGTAACACATGAGTTTCCGTATGAAAACCCTCATACTTCGAAAGAGATTGTTTGTTTTGTACACGAAGTGAATCCAGTTTTTGACGTAACCCTTTCTACTTTCTTGCACATGCTATGTGGGTGAAATGATGATACCATGCCAGCTTTCAACCTTTTAAGAGTTCATTTGAAATGCTTTTCAATTTCAGGGTCTTATAGCTCAAAATAATCAGTAAATGCATGAAAAATAACAAATGAAATCAGAAAGGGTTGAAAATTGATGATGTTGCTTTGAATGGTGCATTTTGAACACATAAAAACTATGGAGTTCTAACAAGTTAAAAAAATGAAATCCCTTTGTAACAGACGAGTTTCCGTATGAAAACCCTCATACTTCGAAAGAGATTGTCCGTTTTATACACGAAGTGCATCCAGTTTTTGCCGTAACCCTCTCTACTTTCTTGCACATTCTATGTGGGTGAAATGATGATACCATGCCAACTTTCAACCTTTTCAGAGTTCATCTGAAATGCTTTTCAATTTCAGGGTCTTATAGCTCAAAATAATCAATAAATGCATGAAAAATGACTAATGAAATCAGAAAGGGTTGAGAATTGATGATGTGGCTTTGAAAGGTGCATTTTGAAAACAGAAAAACTATGGGATTCAAACAATTTAAAAATGAAATCCCTTTGTAACAAACAAGTTTCTGTATGAAACCCTCATACTTCAAAAAAGATTGTCCATTTTGTACATGAAGTGCATCTAGTTTTTGCCGTAAGCCTGTCCACTTTCTTGCACATGCTATGTGGGTGAAGTGATGATACCATGCAAACGTTCAACCTTTTCAGAGTTAATTTGAAATGCTTTTCAATTTCAGGGTCTTATAGCTCAAAATAATCGGTAAATTTATGAAAAATAACTAATGAAGTTAGAAAGGGTTGAAAATTGATGATGTGGCTTTGATTGGTGCATTTTGAACACGGAAAAACTATGGAGTACAAACAAGTTAAAAAATGAAATCCCTTTGTAACAGACGAGTTTCCATATGAAACCCTCATACTTTGAAAGAGATTGTCCGTTTTGTACACGAAGTGCATCCATTTTTTGCCGTAACCCTCTCTACTTTTTTGCACATGCTATGTGGGTGAAATGATGATACCATGTAAACTTTCAACCTTTTCAGAGTTCATTTGAAATGCTTTTCAATTTTAGTGTCTTATAGCACCAAATAATCAGTATATGCATGAACAATAACAAATGAAGTCAGAAAGGGTTGAAAATTGATGATGTGGCTTTGAATGGTGCATTTTGAACACAGAAAAACTACGGAGTTCGAACAAGTTAAAAAATGAAATCCCTTTGTAACAGACGAGTTTCCGTATGAAAACCATCAAACTTTGAAAGAGATTGTTTGTTTTCTACACGAAGTGCATCCAATTTTTGCCGTAACCCTCTCTACTTTCTTGCACATGCTATGTGGGTGAAATGATGATACCATGCCAACTTTCAACCTTTTAAGAGTTCATTTGAAATGGTTTTCAATTTCAGGGTCTTATAGCTCATAATAATCAGTAAATGCATGAAAAATAACAAATCAAATCAGAAAGGGTTGAAAATTGATGATGTTGCTTTGAATGGTGCATTTTGAACACAGAAAAACTATGGAGTTCTAACAAGTTAAAAAAATGAAATCCCTTTGTAACAGACGAGTTTCCGTATAAAACCCTCATACTTCGAAAGAGATTATTTGTTTTGTACACGAAGTGCATCCAGTTTTTGCCGTAACCCTCTCTACTTTCTTGCACATGCTATGTGGGTGAAATGATGATACCATGCAAAATTTCAACCTTTTAAGAGCTCATTTGAAATGGTTTTCAATTTCAGGGTCTTATAGCTCAAAATAATCAGTAAATGCATGAAAAATAACAAATGAAATCAGAAAGGGTTGAAAATTGATGATGTTGCTTTGAATGGTGCATTTTGAACACAGAAAAACTATGGAGTTCTAACAAGTTAAAAAAATGAAATCCCTTTGTAACAGACAAGTTTCTGTATGAAACCCTCATACTTCAAAAGAGATTGTCCGTTTTGAACACGAAGTGCATCCAATTTTTGCCGTAACCCTCTCTACATTCTTACACATGCTATGTGGGTGAAATGATGATACCATGCAAACTTTCAACCTTTTCAGAGTTCATTTGAAATGTTTTTCAATTTCAGGGTCTTATAGCTCAAAATAATCAGTAAATGCATGAAAAATAACAAATGAAGTCAGAAAGGGTTGAAAATTTATGATGTGGCTTTGAATGGTGCATTTTGAACA
>NC_041392.1:464093102-464093651 GCF_002162155.2 Triticum dicoccoides | reverse complement strand
GGTCTTATAGCTCAAAATAATCGGTAAATGCATGAAAAATAACTAATGAAGTCAGAAAGGGTTGAAAATTGATGATGTCGCTTTGATTGGTGCATTTTGAACACGGAAAAACTATGGAGTTCAAACAAGTTAAAAAATGAAATCCCTTTGTAACAGACGAGTTTCCATATGAAACCCTCATACTTCGAAAGAGATTGTCCGTTTTGTACACGAAGTGCATCCATTTTTTTCCGTAACCCTCTCTACTTTTTTGCACATGCTATGTGGGTGAAATGATGATACCATGCAAACTTTCAACCTTTTCAGAGTTCATTTGAAATGCTTTTCAATTTCAGTGTCTTATAGCACCAAATAATCAGTATATGCATGAACAATAACAAATGAAGTCAGAAAGGGTTGAAAATTGACGATGTGGCTTTGAATGGTGCATTTTGAACACAGAAAAACTACGGAGTTCGAACGAGTTAAAAAATGAAATCCCTTTGTAACAGACGAGTTTCCGTATGAAAACCCTCGTACTTCGAAAGAGATTGTTTGTTTTGTACACGA
>NC_041392.1:464091651-464092286 GCF_002162155.2 Triticum dicoccoides | reverse complement strand
TCATTTGAAATGGTTTTCAATTTCAGGGTCTTATAGCTCAAAATAATCAGTAAATGCATGAAAAATAACAAATGAAATCAGAAAGGGTTGAAAATTGATGATGTTGCTTTGAATGGTGCATTTTGAACACAGAAAAACTATGGAGTTCTAACAAGTTAAAAAAATGAAATCCCTTTGTAACAGACAAGTTTCTGTATGAAACCCTCATACTTCAAAAGAGATTGTCCGTTTTGAACACGAAGTGCATCCAATTTTTGCCGTAACCCTCTCTACATTCTTACACATGCTATGTGGGTGAAATGATGATACCATGCAAACTTTCAACCTTTTCAGAGTTCATTTGAAATGTTTTTCAATTTCAGGGTCTTATAGCTCAAAATAATCAGTAAATGCATGAAAAATAACAAATGAAGTCAGAAAGGGTTGAAAATTTATGATGTGGCTTTGAATGGTGCATTTTGAACACAGAAAAACTATGGAGTTCAAACAAGTTAAAAAAATGAAATCCCTATGTAACAGACGAGTTTCCGTATGAAACCCTTATACTTCGAAAGAGATTGTCCGTTTTGTTCACGAAGTGCATACAGTTTTTGCCGTAACCCTCTCTACTTTCTTGCACATGCTATGTGGGTGAA
>NC_041392.1:464089697-464091187 GCF_002162155.2 Triticum dicoccoides | reverse complement strand
CAAGTTAAAAAATGAAATCCATTTGTAACACACGAGTTTCCGTATGAAAACCCTCATACTTCGAAAGAGATTGTCCATTTTGTACACGAAGTGCATCCATTTTTTCCGTAACCCTCTCTATTTTCTCGCACATGCTATGTGGGTGAAATGATGATACGATGCAAACTTTCAACCTTTTCAGAGTTCATTTGAAATGCTTTTCAATTTCAGGGTCTTATAGCTCAAAATAATCGGTAAATGCATGAAAAATAACTAATGAAGTCAGAAAGGGTTGAAAATTGATGATGTCGCT
Source organism: Triticum dicoccoides (assembly GCF_002162155.2). NCBI lineage: Eukaryota > Viridiplantae > Streptophyta > Magnoliopsida > Poales > Poaceae > Triticum > Triticum dicoccoides. The sequence continues at coordinate 464,090,895 of NC_041392.1, read as the reverse complement.
TTGATTGGTGCATTTTGAACACGGAAAAACTATGGAGTTCAAACAAGTTAAAAAATGAAATCCGTTTGTAACAGACGAGTTTCCATATGAAACCCTCATACTTCGAAAGAGATTGTCCGTTTTGTACACGAAGTGCATCCATTTTTTTCCGTAACCCTCTCTACTTTTTTGCACATGCTATGTGGGTGAAATGATGATACCATGCAAACTTTCAACCTTTTCAGAGTTCATTTGAAATGCTTTTCAATTTCAGTGTCTTATAGCACCAAATAATCGGTATATGCATGAACAATAACAAATGAAGTCAGAAAGGGTTGAAAATTGACGATGTGGCTTTGAATGGTGCATTTTGAACACAGAAAAACTACGGAGTTCGAACGAGTTAAAAAATGAAATCCCTTTGTAACAGACGAGTTTCCGTATGAAAACCCTCGTACTTCGAAAGAGATTGTTTGTTTTGTACACGAAGTGCATCCATTTTTTTCCGTAACCCTCTCTACTTTCTTGCACATGCTATGTGGGTGAAATGCTGATACCATGCAAACTTTCAACCTTTTAAGAGTTCATTTGAAATGGTTTTCAATTTCAGGGTCTTATAGCTCAAAATAATCAGTAAATGCATGAAAAATAACAAATGAAATCAGAAAGGGTTGAAAATTGATGATGTTGCTTTGAATGGTGCATTTTGAACACAGAAAAACTATGGAGTTCTAACAAGTTAAAAAAATGAAATCCCTTTGTAACAGACAAGTTTCTGTATGAAACCCTCATACTTCAAAAGAGATTGTCCGTTTTGAACACGAAGTGCATCCAATTTTTGCCGTAACCCTCTCTACATTCTTACACATGCTATGTGGGTGAAATGATGATACCATGCAAACTTTCAACCTTTTCAGAGTTCATTTGAAATGTTTTTCAATTTCAGGGTCTTATAGCTCAAAATAATCAGTAAATGCATGAAAAATAACAAATGAAGTCAGAAAGGGTTGAAAATTTATGATGTGGCTTTGAATGGTGCATTTTGAACACAGAAAAACTATGGAGTTCAAACAAGTTAAAAAAATGAAATCCCTATGTAACAGACGAGTTTCCGTATGAAACCCTTATACTTCGAAAGAGATTGTCCGTTTTGTTCACGAAGTGCATACAGTTTTTGCCGTAACCCTCTCTACTTTCTTGCACATGCTATGTGGGTGAA
>NC_041392.1:464065330-464089687 GCF_002162155.2 Triticum dicoccoides | reverse complement strand
TCATTTGAAATGGTTTTCAATTTCAGGGTCTTATAGCTCAAAATAATCAGTAAATGCATGAAAAATAACAAATGAAATCAGAAAGGGTTGAAAATTGATGATGTTGCTTTGAATGGTGCATTTTGAACACAGAAAAACTATGGAGTTCTAACAAGTTAAAAAAATGAAATCCCTTTGTAACAGACAAGTTTCTGTATGAAACCCTCATACTTCAAAAGAGATTGTCCGTTTTGTACACGAAGTGCATCTAATTTTTGCGTAACCCTCTCTACATTCTTACACATGCTATGTGGGTGAAATGATGATACCATGCAAACTTTCAACCTTTTCAGAGTTCATTTGAAATGTTTTTCAATTTCAGGGTCTTATAGCTCAAAATAATCAGTAAATGCATGAAAAATAACAAATGAAGTCAGAAAGGGTTGAAAATTTATGATGTGGCTTTGAATGGTGCATTTTGAACATAGAAAAACTATGGAGTTCAAACAAGTTAAAAAAAATGAAATCCCTATGTAACAGACGAGTTTCCGTATGAAACCCTCATACTTCGAAAGAGATTGTCCGTTTTGTACACGAAGTGCATACAGTTTTTGCCGTAAGCCTCTCTACTTTCTTGCACATGCTATGTGGGTGAAATGATGATAACATGCAAACTTTCAACCTTTTCAGAGTTAATTTGAAATGCTTTTCAATTTCAGGGTCTTATAGCTCAAAATAATCGGTAAATGCATGAAAAATAACTAATGAAGTCAGAAAGGGTTGAAAATTGATGATGTGGCTTTGAATGGTGCATTTTGAACACAGAAAAACTATGGAGATCAAACAAGTTAAAAAATAAAATCCCTTTGTAACACACGAGTTTCCGTATGAAAACCCTCATACTTCGAAAGAGATTGTCCGTTTTGTACACGAAGTGCATCCATTTTTTACCGTAACCCTCTCTATTTTCTCGCACATGCTATGTGGGTGAAATGATGATACCATGCAAACTTTCAACCTTTTGAGAGTTCATTTGAAATGCTTTCCAATTTCAGGGTCTTATAGCTTAAAATAATTAGTATATACATGAAAAATAACAAATGAAGTCAAAAAGGGTTGAAAATTGATGATGTTGCTTTGAATGGTGCATTTTGAACACAGAAAAACTACGGAGTTCAAACAAGTTAAAAAAATGAAATCCCTTTGTAACAGATGAGTTTCCATATGAAAACCCTCATACTTCGAAAGAGATTGTTCGTTTTGTACACGAAGTGCATCCAGTTTTTGACGTAACCCTCTCTACTTTCTTGCACATGCTATGTGGGTAAAATGATGATAACATGCAAACTTTCAACCTTTTCAGAGTTAATTTGAAATGCTTTTCAATTTCAGGGTCTTATAGCTCAAAATAATCGGTAAATGCATGAAAAATAACTAATGAAGTTAGAAAGGGTTGAAAATTGATGATGTGGCTTTGAATGGTGCATTTTGAACACAGAAAAACTATGGAGTTCAAACAAGTTAAAAAATGAAATCCCTTTGTAACACACGAGTTTCCGTATGAAAACCCTCATACTTCGAAAGAGATTGTCCGTTTTGTACACGAAGTGCATCCAGTTTTTGCCGTAACCCTCTCTATTTTCTTGCACATGCTATGTGGGTGAAATGATGATACCATGCAAACTTTCAACCTTTTCAGAGTTCATTTGAAATGCTTTTCAATTTCAGGGTCTTATAGCTTAAAATAATTACTATATACATGAAAAATAACATAAAAAAGGGTTGAAAATTGATGATGTGGCTTTGAATAGTGCATTTTGAACACAGAAAAACTTCGGATTTCAAACAAGTTAAAAAAATGAAATCCCTTTGTAACAGATGAGTTTCCGTATAAAAACCCTCATACTTCGAAAGAGATTGTTTGTTTTGTACACGAAGTGCATCCATTTTTTGCCGTAACCCTCTCTACTTTCTTGCACATGCTATGTGGGTGAAATGATGATACCATGCAAACTTTCAACCTTTTAAGAGTTCATTTGAAATGCTTTTCAATTTCAGGGTCTTATAGCTCAAAATAATCAGTAAATGCATGAAAAATAACAAATGAAGTCAGAAAGGGTTGAAAATTGATGATGTTGCTTTCAATGGTGCATTTTGAACACAGAAAAACTATGGAGTTCAAACAAATTAAAAAATGAAATCCCTTTGTAACAGACAAGTTTCCGTATGAAACCCTTATACTTCGAAAGAGATTGTCCGTTCTATACATGAAGTGCATCCAGTTTTTGCCGTAACCCTCTCTACTTTCTTGCACATGCTATGTGGGTGAAATTATGATACCATGCCAACTTTCAACCTTTTCAGAGTTCATCTAAAATGCTTTTCAATTTCAGGGTCTTATAGGTCAAAATAATCAGAAATGCATGAAAAATAACAAATGAAGTCAGAAAGGGTTGAAAATTGGTGATGTGGTTTTGAATGGTGCATTTTGAACACAGAAAAATTATGTTGTTCAAACAAGTTAAAAAAATGAAATCCCTTTGTAATAGACGAGTTTCCGTATGAAACCCTTATACTTAGAAAGAGATTGTCCGGTTTGTACACGAAGTGCATCCAGTTTTTTCCGAAACCCTCTCTAGTTTCTTGCACATGCTATGTGGGTGAAATGATGATACCATGCCAACTTTCTACCTTTTAAGAGTTCATTTGAAATGCTTTTCAATTTCAGGGTCTTATAGCTCAAAATAATCAGTAAATGCATGAAAAATAACTAATGAAGTCAGAAAGGGTTGAAAATTGATGATGTGGCTTTGAATGGTGCATTTTGAACATACAAAAATATGGAGTTAAAAAAAGTTAAATAATGAAATCCCTTTGTAACAGATGAGTTTCCGTATGAAACCCTCATACTTCGATAGAGATTGTCCATTTTGTACACGAAGTGCATCCAGTTTTTGCCGTAACCCTCTCTACTTTATTGCACATGCTATGTGGGTGAAATGATGATACCATGCAAACTTTCAACCTTTTGAGAGTTCATTTGAAATGCTTTTCAATTTCAAGGTCTTATAGCTCAAAATAATCAGTAAATGCATGAAAAATAACAAATGAAGCCAGAAAGGGTTGAAAATTAATGATGTGGCTTTGAATGGTGCATTTTGAGCATAGAAAAACTATGGAGTTCAAGCAAGTTAAAAAAATGGAATCCCTTTGTAACAGAAGAGTTTCCGTATGAAACCCTCATACTTCGAAAGAGATTGTCCGTTTTGTACACGAAGTGCTTCTAGTTTTTTCCGTAACCCTCTCTACTTTCTTTCACATGCTATGTGGGTGAAATGATGATACCATGCAATTTTTTAACCTTTTCAGAGTTCATTTGAAATGCTTTTCAATTTCAGGGTCTTATAGCTCAAAATAATCAGTAAATGCATGAAAAATAACTAATGAAGTCAGAAAGGGTTGAAAATTGATGATGTGGTTTTGAATGGTGCATTTTGAACATAGAAAAACTATGTTGTTCAAACAAGTTAAAAAAACTGAAATCTCTTTGTAACAGACAAGTTTCGTATTAAACCCTCATACTTCGAAAGAGATTGTCCATTTTGTACACGAAGTGCATCCAGTTTTTGCCATAACCCTCTCCACTTTCTTGCACATGCTATGTGGGTGAAATAATGATACCATGCCAACTTTCAACCTTTTCAGAGTTCAATTGAAATGTTTTTCGAGTTCATGGTCTTATAGCTCAAAATAATCAGCAAATGCATGAAAAATAACAAATGAAGTGAGAAAGGGTTGAAAATTCATGATGTCGCTTTGAATCGTGCATTTTGAACATAGAAAAACTATGTTGTTCAAACAAGTTAAAAAATGAAATCCCTTTGTAACACACGAGTTTCCATATGAAACCCTCATACCATGCAAACATTCAACCTTTTCAGAGTTCATTTGAAATGCCTTTCAATTTTAGGGTCTTATAGCTGAAAATATTCAGTAAATGCATGAAAAATAACAAATGAAGTCAAAAAGGGTTGAAAATTCATGATGTGGCTTTGAATGGTGCATTTTGAACACAGAAAAAATATGAAGTTCAAGCAAGTTAAAAAATGAAATCCCTTTGTAACAGACGAGTTTCCGTATGAAACCCTCATAATTCAAAAGAGATTGTCCGTTTTGTACACGAAGTGCATCCAGTTTTTGCTGTAACCCTCTCTGCATTCTTGCACATGCTATGTGGGTGAAGCGATGATACCATGCAAACTTTCAACCTTTTCAGAGTTCATTTGAAATGCTTTTCAATTTTAGGGTCTTATAGCTCAAAATAACCAGTAAAATGCATGAAATATAACAAATGAAATCAGAAAGGGTTGTGAATTGATGATGTGGCTTTGAAAGGTGCAGTTTGAACACAGAAAAACTATGGAGTTCAAACAATTTAAAAATGAAATCCCTTTGTAACAGACGAGTTTCCGTATGAAACCCTCATACTTCGAAAGAGATTGTCCGTTTTGTACACGAAGTGCATCCAGTTTTTGCCGTAACCCTCTCTATTTTCTCGCACATGCTATGTGGGTGAAATGATGATACCATGCAAACTTTCAACCTTTTCAGAGTTTATTTGAAATGCTTTTCAATTTCAGGGTCTTATAGCTTAAAATAATTAGTATATACATGAAAAATAACAAATGAAGTCAAAAAGGGTTGAAAATTGATGATGTGGCTTTGAATAGTGCATTTTGAACACAGAAAAACTACGGATTTCAAACAAGTTAAAAAGATGAAATCCCTTTGTAACAGATGAGTTTCCGTATGAAAACCCTCATACTTCGAAAGAGATTGTTTGTTTTGTACATGAAGTGCATCCAGTTTTCGGCGTAACCCTCTCTACTTTCTTGCACATGCTATGTGGGTGAAATGATGATACCATGCCAACTTTCAACCTTTTAAGAGTTCATTTGAAATGCTTTTCAATTTCAGGGTCTTATAGCTCAAAATAATCAGTAAATGCATGAAAAATAACAAATGAAGTCAGAAAGGTTGGAAAATTGATGATGTTGCTTTCAATGGTGCATTTTGAACACAGAAAAACTATGGAGTTCAAACAAGTTAAAAAATGAAATCCCTTTGTAATAGACGAGTTTCCGTATAAACCCTCATACTTCAAAAGAGATTGTCCATTTTGTACACGAAGTGCATCCAATTTTTGCCGTAACCCTCTCTACTTTCTTACACATGCTATGTGGGTGAAATGATGATACCATGCAAACTTTCAACCTTTGAGAGTTCATTTGAAATTCTTTTCAATTTCAGGGTCTTATAGCTCAACATAATCAGTAAATGCATGAATAATAACAAATGAAGTTAGAAAGGGTAGAAAATTGATGATATGCCTTTGAATGGTGCATTTTGAACACAAAAAAACTATGGAGTTCAAACAAGTTAAAAAAATGAAATCCCTTTGTAACAGACGAGTTTCCGTATGAAACCCTTATACTTAGAAAGAGATTGTCCGGTTTGTACACGAAGTGCATCCAGTTTTTTCCGTAACCCTCTCTAGTTTCTTCCACATGCTATGTGGGTGAAATGATGATACCATGCCAACTTTCTACCTTTTAAGAGTTTATTTGAAATGCTTTTCAATTTCAGGGTCTTATAGCTCAAAATAATCAGTAAATGCATGAAAAATAACTAATGAAGTCAGAAAGGGTTCAAAATTGATGATGTGACTTTGAATGGTGCATTTCGAACATAGAAAAACTATGGAGTTCAAAAAAGTTAAAAAATGAAATCCCTTTGTAACAGACGAGTTTCCGTATGAAACCCTCATACTTCAAAAGAGATTGTCCATTTTGTACACGAAGTGCATCCAGTTTTTGCCGTAACCCTCTCTACTTTCTTGCACATGCTATTTGGGTGAAATGATAATACCATGCAAACTTTCAACCTTTTGAGAGTTCATTTGAAATGCTTTTCAATTTCAAGGTCTTATAGCTCAAAATAATCAGTAAATGCATGAAAAATAAGTCAGAAAGGGTTGAAAATTGATGATGTGGCTTTGAATGGTGCATTTTGAACACAGAAAAACTATGGAGTTCAAGCAAGTTAAAAAAATGGAATCCCTTTGTAGAAGAAGAGTTTCCGTATGAAACCCTCATACTTCGAAAGAGATTGTCCGTTTTGTACACGAAATGCTTCCAGTTTTTGCCATAACCCTCTCTTCTTTCTTTCACATGCTATGTGGGTGAAATGATGATACCATGCCAACTTTCAACCTTTTAAGAGTTCATTTGAAATGCTTTTCAATTTCAGGGTCTTATAGCTCAAAATAATTAGTAAATGCATGAAAAATAACAAATGAAGTCAGAAAGGCTTGAAAATTGATGACGTTGCTTTCATTGGTGCATTTTGAACACAGAAAAACTATGGAGTTCAAACAAGTTAAAAAATGAAATCCCTTTGTAATAGACGAGTTTCCGTATAAACCCTCATACTTCAAAAGAGATTGTCCGTTTTGTACACGAAGTGCTTCCAATTTTTGCCGTAACCCTCTCTACTTTCTTACACATGCTATGTGGGTGAAATGATGATACCATGCAAACTTTCAACCTTTGAGAGTTCATTTGAAATGCTTTTCAATTTCAGGGTCTTATAGCTCAAAATAATCAGTAAATGCATAAAAATTACAAATGAAGTCAGAAAGGGTAGAAAATTGATGATATGGCTTTGAATGGTGCATTTTGAACACAGAAAAACTATGGAGTTCAAACAAGTTAAAAAATGAAATCCGTTTGTAACAGACGAGTTTTCGTATGAAACCCTTATACTTAGAAAGAGATTGTCCGGTTTGTACACGAAGTGCATCCAGTTTTTGCCGTAACCCTCTCTAGTTTCTTGCACATGCTATGGGGGTGAAATGATGATACTATGCCAACTTTCAACCTTTTAAGAGTTCATTTGAAATGCTTTTCAATTTCAGGGTCTTATAGCTCAAAATAATCAGTAAATGCATGAAAAATAACTAATGAAGTCAGAAAGGGTTGAAAATTGATGATGTGGCTTTGAATGGTGCATTTTGAACATAGAAAAACTATGGAGTTCAAAAACGATAAAAAATGAAATCCCTTTGTAACAGACGAGTTTCCGTATGAAACCCTCATACTTTGAAAGAGATTGTCCATTTTGTACATGAAGTGCATCCAGTTTTTGCCATAACCCTCTCTACTTTCTTGCACATGCTATGTGGGTGAAATGATGATACCATGCAAACTTTCAACCTTTTGAGAGTTCATTTGAAATGCTTTTCAATTTCAAGGTCTTATAGCTCAAAATAATCAGTAAATGCATGAAAAATAACAAATGAAGTCTAAAAGGGTTGAAAATTGATGATGTGGCTTTGAATGGTGCATTTTGGACACAGAAAAACTATGGAGTTCAAGCAAGTTAAAAAATGGAATCCCCTTTGTAACAGAAGAGTTTCCATATGAAACCCTCATACTTCGAAAGAGATTGTCCGTTTTGTACACGAAGTGCTTCCAGTTTTTGCCGTAACCCTCTCTACTTTCTTTCACATGCTATGTGGGTTAAATGATGATACCAAGCAATTTTTTAACCTTTTCAGAGTTCATTTGAAATGCTTTTGAATTTCAGGGTCTTATAGCTCAAAATAATCAGTAAATGCATGAAAAATAACTAATGAAGTCAGAAAGGGTTGAAAATTGATGATGTGGTTTTGAATGGTGCATTTTGAACACAGAAAAACTATGTTGTTCAAACAAGTTAAAAAAACTGAAATCTCTTTGTAACAGATGAGTTTCGTATTAAACCCTCATACTTCGAAAGAGATTGTCCATTTTGTACACGAAGTGCATCCAGTTTTTTCCATAACGCTCTCCACTTTCTTGCACATGCTATGTGGGTGAAATAATGATACCATGCCAACTTTCAACCTTTTCAGAGTTCAATTGAAATGCTTTTCAAGTTCATGGTCTTATAGCTCAAAATAATCAGCAAATGCATGAAAAATAACAAATGAAGTGAGAAAGGGTTGAAAATTCATGATGTCGCTTTGAATCGTGCATTTTGAACATAGAAAAACTATGTTGTTCAAACAAGTTAAAAAATGAAATCCCTTTGTAATACACGAGTTTCCATATGAAACCCTCATACTTCGAAAGAGATTGTCCGTTTTGTACATGAAGTGCATCCAGTCTTTGCTGTAACCCACTCTACATTCTTGCACATGCTATGTGGGTGAAATCATGATACCATGCAAACTTTCAACCTTTTCAGAGTTCATTTGAAATGTTTTTCAATTTTAGGGTCTTATAGCTGAAAATATTATGCATGAAAAATAACAAATGAAGTCAGAAAGGGTTGAAAATTCATGATGTGGCTTTGAATGGTGCATTTTGAACACAGAAAAACTATGAAGTTCAAGCAAGTTAAAAAATGAAATCCCTTTGTAACAGACGAGTTTCCGTATGAAACCCTCATAATTCAAAAGAGATTGTCCGTTTTGTACACGAAGTGCATCCAGTTTTTGCCGTAACTCTCTCTACTTTCTTGCACATGCTATGTGGGTGAAATGATGATACCATGCCAACTTCCATCCTTTTCAGAGATCATCTAAAATGCTTTTCAATTTCATGGTCTTATAGCTCAAAATAATCAGTAAATGCATGAAAAATAACAAATAAAATCAGAAAGGGTTGAGAATTGATGATGTGGCTTTGAAAGGTGCATTTTGAACACAGAAAAACTATGGAGTTCAAACAATTTAAAAAATGAAATCTCTTTGTAACAGACGAGTTTCCGTATGAAACCCTCATACTTCGAAAGAGATTGTCCGTTTTGTGCACGAAGTGCATCTAGTTTTTGCCGTAACCCTCTCTACTTTCTTGCACATGCTATGTGGGTGAAATGATGATACCATGCAAACTTTCAACCTTTTCAGAGTTAATTTGAAATGCGTTTCAATTTCAGGGTCTTATAGCTCAAAATAATCGGTAAATGCATGAAAAATAACTAATGAAGTCAGAAAGGGTTGAAAATTGATGATGTGAGTTTGAATGGTGCATTTTTAACACAGAAAAACTATGGAGTTCAAACAAGTTAAAAAATAAAATCCCTTTGTAACAGACGAGTTTCCGTATGAAACCCTCATACTTCGAAAGAGATTGTCCGTTTTGTACACGAAGTGCATCCAGTTTTTGCCGTAACCCTCTCTACTTTCTTGCACATGCTATGTGGGTGAAATGATGATACCATGCAAACTTTCAACCTTTTCAGAGTTCATTTGAAATGGTTTTCAATTTCAGGGTCTTATAGCTCAAAATAATCAGTAAATGCATGAAAAATAACAAATGAAGTCAGAAAGGGTTGAAAATTGATGATGTGGCTTTGAATGGTGCATTTTGAACATAGAAAAACTACGGAGTTCAAACAAGTTAAAAAAATGAAATCCCTTTGTAACAGACGAGTTTCCGTATGAAAATCCTCATACTTCGAAAGAGATTGTTTGTTTTGTACACGAAGTGCATCTAGTTTTTGCCGTAACCCTCTCTACTTTCTTGCACATGCTATATGGGTGAAATGATGACACCATGCCAACTTTCAACCTTTTAAGAGTTCATTTCAAATGCTTTTCAATTTCAGGGTCTTGTAGCTCAAAATAATCAGTAAATGCATGAAAAATAACAAATGAAATCAGAAAGGGTTGAAAATTGATGATGTTGCTTTGAATGGTGCATTTTGAACACATAAAAACTATGGAGTTCTAACAAGTTAAAAAAATGAAATCCCTTTGTAACAGACGAGTTTCCGTATGAAAACCCTCATACTTCGAAAGAGATTGTTCGTTTTGTACACGAAGTGCATCTAGTTTTTGCCGTAACCCTCTCTACTTTCTTGCACATGCTATGTGGGTGAAATGATGATACCATGCTGTCGGGGAAACTGATCCACGAACACCTATGGGGCCGGCGGACCGAGCCCCTTTCGGTTCGGCGGGGGGCGAAGATCACACGAAGAGCAGATCGAGGCGAAGCACACGAGCAGTTTACCCAGCTTCGGAGCTCTCCGGAGAGATAACACTCCTACTGCTGCTTGTTTGATTATCTTGTGTTCTTGCTCCAGAGAGAGAGCGTAGTGTTTTTCTGGGTTCCGAATCAGTCGAACCTCCTCTACGTTGCGCATGGGCCTCCTTTTATACGCTAAAGGGGTCACCGACAGGTGGCAACACAGAGAAGGGTACAAATGTAAAAAGTGTGGTGGTTGGTACAGTTACTTGTATAGTGCACCCTACCTAACCCTGACGGCAGGGGACAAGGGCATTAAATGCCCGTCTGCGTCGCCCAAATAGTGCAGAAAAGGACCGTTAGGGGCGCCACCGTTCGCCACGATGGCGATCTTGTCAGCTTCGCATGCCACTGTGCACCGCTGGCTGCACAGCCTCCCGCCACGCGCGCCTGGAGAGGCCCCCAGGGCGACACGTTGGTGGATGCGCTGGAGCATGGGCACAGAGTGGCCGCCTGCCACGGCAAGTGCCTTGCCGCTGCTGTTATCTTGTCGGGTCCGAAAGCTTGTCTGGTCTTCCCGGCAAGCTCCTCTTGCCGGGGCCTTGTTGCCTTACCGGAGCGCGTGGCGCGTCGCGGCAAGTTCCTTGGAGTGCCTTGGTTGGCCTTCCCGGCAAGCTCCTCTTGCCGGGGGCCTTGTCTCCTGAGCTTAAATACTTTGTTCTTGAATGGCTCCAAGGGAACCACGGAGGATCTTGGCGTTCGCCCGGCAAGCCTTGCCGCGGGGTGCTGCAACTGCCCGTGCACAAGTTCGGGGTACTAGGGTACCCCTATTCTAGTACACCGACAGGAGCCCCCGGGCCTGGGCCAGACACGGTGCCGAGCGCTGTTGGGCCAGGCCCAAGACAGGGCACGGGCACACGCGGACTGGGCCACGCCGAATCTCGCTCCGTATCCACCGCGCTCTCCCCTAACGGCACGCGTTGAATGCGGCATCGTGGGAGAGATCATGGGTGGTTCTTTATTCGGAAGGGCGAAACGTCCGCCCCGTCCCTCTTTATAAGCAGAGGAAACAGGGGCAGTTCGTTCCCCCTCGCTGGTTGCTACTACTCCATCTTCACGAACCTCCGCCACTCCCGCCCTTCTTCTCGAAGCCGAGAGAGTAGCGCTCTGCCCCCCATTGCCACCAGCATCACCAACACCGTCGGCCTCCCCCACCACCTCCGCCATGGCTCCGAAAGCCGACAAGGGAAAGGGCGTGAAGTCGGACGAGGCGCAGCGGCTCGCGGCGCTGCGGAAGGAGCGACGATCTTCTCCCCCCAGCTCGGCGCGAAGGAGCTGAGGGAGTACTTCTACCTCTTTTGGGCGACGGAGACACGTGCGCATCCGCGCACGAGGTTACTCCCGGCCGCTGCTTCGGAACTGGCTCCAAACGGGCACCCATTCTTCGCGCTGTTCTTCTATTGCGGGCTCTGCCCACCCTTCTCAGAGTTCTTCTGCGATATCATGAACACCTATGGCCTCCGCCTCCTTGATTTTACCCCCAACGCCGTTCTGACCATGGCAGTTTTCGCACATTTGTGCGAAAACTTTGTCGGAGTCCACCCCAATGTTGCCCTTTTCCGCCACTTCTTCATGCCTCGGGTAGAGAGAGGAGAGCCGCTTGCCGGAGGGATCGCCTGGATCTCGAGAGTCGGCAAGAAGGAGGCGTACTTGGAGGGTGAGCTCCGCAGCAAGTGGGAGGAGTGGAGAGCGGAGTGGTGCTGGATCGTCGAGGAGAATCCGCAGCCCTTCACCGCCGTGCGCCAAGCTCCAATAGTGCGCGGCAATTACTGGAGCAACGTGGCCCCGGAAGACGAGAGGCTGAAGATCGCCATTACTAGGATCCTTCGCCTTAGGCTTGCCGGGCTCACTGTAGGCGCTGTAGGCGCAGATTTCCTCCGCCGCCGCATCGCCCTCCTGCAGGAGAGGGGGAGGCCCGCCTGGGAATTCAAGAACTCGGCGGACATCATGAGGCTGCAGCCGGGCCTCAACTACAACTTCACCGTCTTGGAGCTGGATGCAATGCTCCTGGAGTTGTTCAAACGCGATCCCCAGCACCCATTCACGCTGGCGAGGGGCGTCGTTCCATTGTGCAATAATTCTTCGCTTGATCGGATCCGCGCCATGATGCCATTGTGCGATTCACACGGAATCGTTCCAACTTGGCAAGAGCCTGCGGATGACGTCGTGCACGCGTTCTTCGACAACTTGGAGGAAGTGCCGGTCCGCGCTGACGAGCAGAAGAGCCTCACCCGTGACACCACCGACGAGGAGCTGCAGCTCATCGCCACTAGGGCGGAAGAGGCTGCGGCCGCAGCTGCCGCGGGCGCGTTCGGGTTCACTGTGGAGGAGGCGGAGGCGGCAGAGGCGGCAAACCTCGCCGAGCGCGCGGAGTTCTTTGGCGAGGAAGAGCCTGCCGGCTCTGAAGCTGAGCCGAGCGAGGCCGGCGAGGAAGAGCCCGAGCCTTCAAAAAGCTTGCCGCAGGCGGAGCCCCCGGCCCTGCCAAGAAGGCGTCTTCGCAGGGCCGCGGACGTAGTGGGGCGGCAGCCGGGTCAACAGCCGCCGAGCCGTGCGACACGCTTTACCATGGCAAGCAATGTTGCCGCGGGAGTGCCTCACGCAGCAGCGGCAACTGGAGCGGGATCTTCCCGGGCCACCGCCACTGCCCCCGCCAAGCGGGCATGGGATCCTACTCCTCTGCCTCGCCGCACCGGAGGGGAGCCGGACTTCGATCTTTCCGCGCTCAGCTCCGACGAGGAGGAAGAAGAGTAAGTTTCTTTGGTGCTCTTGTAGTTCTTCAATCTTGCTGTTTTTATCTTGTATCTGACTTGCTTCAATCTGAACTCCTTTGTTTTCAGGACGCTGGCCCAGAGAGCAGCGAAGAGGGCCAAGGCCGCGGTGATTGTCATTGAAGATGACCCCACCGTGTCAGCAGGGGGTGGGTCCGAGACCACCTTGACGGACCCGGCAACCACTCCTCAAAGCAGCCCCCAGCGCAGCCCCCAGCGTAAGTTCATTGTTAGCTTTCTGCTGTCAGGCGCGCATGAGTGCTTTTTCCTTTGTTGATATCTTGCTTGTTGATTTGTGTAGGAGCAGAGCAGCCACATCAGGAGCGCCCGGAAGCTGGTCCCGAAGTGCCATCTTCTTCGACTACGCCGCCAAGGGAGGAGTCCCCGGCAAGGGAGCGCTCCCCGGCAAGGGAGAACTCTCCGGCAAGGGGCAGTTCTCCAGCAAGGGACAGCACCGTCGATCCTGCGGCGGCCAAGGCCGCAACTGCAGATCTTGGCACAGGTAATTCACTTGTCCAAAAACTTTCCCTTGGGTTCTTCTTCTTCTGATTTTCTTCTCTTGGATTTTTGATTGATTTTTTTCCCTTCTTCGTTCTTCAGACCCATCTGCTGCTGAGGCAATGGAGATAGAGGGCGCCGGCAAGGAAGGCGCGCATGGCAGCACTGACGACGCCGCCGCCAACGAAGAAGGGGCCGGTGCTGATGAGACCGCCGGCGAGGAGGCCGCCAAGGCTGCCGCCGCAGAAGCCGGCGAGGGGTCGGGCGATCGCACTGACGACCCTGAGGCCGCAGGAGCACCAGGCGCTGCGCCGACCGCCGATCCCTCTGCCGCTGCTGCGGAGCCGGGCTCCGAGGAGCCCCAGCCCGGCGCCTACTTGAAGGCCAGCGACGATATCTTCATCAAGCTACCCTGGGCGTCGAGCTCCAGGGCGCCGGTCGAGGGGGAAACTTTCGATGAGGAGGTGCTCGCCTCCGCTGGACTGTCGTTGGTCGACGCACCCAGCAACAGCAGTGGCGAGCCTGAGGAGGAGCAGCTGCTGCGGAAGCTACTGTCACTCTACTGCGCACGGCAAGCCAAGCTGGCTTCCCGGGAAGTGCTTGTCGCGAAGGCGGGAGTTGATATGGAGAAGCGCGCGGAGGAGCTCCGGGGCCACAATCAAGAAGCTCTCCGGTCCCTGGCACAGGAGCGGGAGCGACTCGCCGAGGAGCGCACGACCTTCCTTCTCGAGAAGGCCGAAGCTGAGGAGGAACAATGGCTGGCCGCCGAGAAGCAGTCCGTGCGAGAAGGCGAATTGGTGCAGCGGAAGGCCAACCTCGACATCTACGAGGAGGAGCTCGCCGAGCGCGAGCAAGCACTTGGCGGGGCACTCAAGGAAGCAAAGGACGCTGCCGCAACCGCGGAGGCCGCCAAGAAAGAGCTGGAGGAGAAGGTGGCGCAGCTGGAGGCCAACATCGGGAAGAGCGGCGAGGAGCTTGCCGCGCTCAAGCGTGAGCGTGAGAAGGATGCTGCCGCCCACGGTGAGCTGCAAGGTCTTCTCGCTCAGAGGGGCAAGGAGCTCAGCGCCGCCAAGGATTCCAATGCAGACCTGGAGTTGAAGCTGGCCACGCTGACACAGACGCTGGACGACGCCAAGGAGCGGGAGAAGACCTTGTCGGAGAAGGTCAAGGCTGACAAGGCGCTGCTGGAGAGCATCGCAGTTACCCAGAACTCATTTAGAGATACTGTGGCGCACTGGACCGAGGGTCTGGTGAATATTGCCGCAGTCATCGACGAGTAGCTGGCGCAGCTGGGGATGGAGGACTTTGGGTATCCCTCCGACGAGAATCTCCAACCCAGCGCCAAGCTCAGCCTGTTCTTCAAGGGCGTGGCGACGGCACTCCAGCGGCTCCGGGAGAGGATCCCAAAGCAACTGGCCAACGAGTCGCGCAGAATCTGCGCCGGAGTTCTCCAGAAGGTGCTGATGAAGGTGGCCTTCCGCAATCCAGGCCTCAGCTTCACCAACGTCCTCAAGTCCTTGCCGCCAGACGCCGATCGGGACGCACTCAAGGCCCTTGTCGCACCCATTGTGGACAAGGTGAGCGAGATCAAGTGGGTTGAGGGCGATCGCGTAGACTAGGCCGCCCATTTCTTCTTTTCCCTTGTCGCTGCTAATCATGTTATGAAAACAGTCTGTTAGAGCTGCGACAAGTTATCTTGTAATATAACTTTATTTCTGTTATCAATTGCTATGTTATTTCCTCTACTAGATTCCTTCCTTTGTATGTTTTTACCCTACGCTTCTAGGGAACTTGTCGGCGCAGGCACCCGAGCCGCGAGCGCTGAGTGCGGAACGTCAGCAGCCTGCTGGCGGCGCTGCTTCCGACAAGAAACCTTGTCGCGACTAGATGCAGCACACTTAACTTGTTGAGCGGACTCAAAACAAAGTAAGGGCGCAACTAGCCACGAGTTGGTTCCTCCGCGCACAGGTTTTCCATACAAAGCAGGGTCGTTCGAGGAAGATAACTCAAAAATTTAAAAACTGATTGCTCAAACTTTGGCAACTTAGCTTTTCAGTCATTTGCTTCCCGGCAAGGCAAAACTTTGCTTGAACGACGCCTAGTCCATACCACAATCTTCTCCTTCGCCCCCGGCAAACTTGTGTGCGAGGGAACCTTCTTTTCCTTTGTTGAAAAAAAAGAAAGAAGAGAAAATAATGATATGGAGCCCTTCGGCTCGTTATTGCTTACCGGATGTAGGTGCTGCACAAAGTGTTAGATAACGCATGCAAGAAAGAAACTAATGCATGAAATGGTCAAGTTGTGCGGAGCACATGGGGTTTTGTTTATGCACAGGATCTGCGCCCGGCTTTGTACAAAGGATTACATGCAACAGCGGCAAGACTTGTACAAAAGGTGGTTGCCGGAACGGGTTCCAGCAACCGCGCCCTACGGGAAAAACTTACGAAGATGTTCTATGTTCCAGGAGTTGCTCATCGGAATGCCATCTTCGGTCTCAAGGCGGACAACACCGGGCCTAGTGACTCGTTTCACCCGATAAGGGCCTTCCCACTTCGGCGTCAACTTGTTGGAATTCTTGGCGGACTGAACGCGCCGAAGAACATGGTCCCCTTCCTCGAAGCTTCTGGCCTTAACTTTGCGGCTATGGTAGCCGCGCAAAGCTTGCTGGTATCGAGCAGCTCGTACAGCAGCCTGAAGACGATCTTCCTCAAGGAGCAGCGCGTCGTCTTGTCGCAGCTGTTCTTGCTCAAGCTCATCATAAGCGAGCACTCGAGGCGATCCGTATACGAGTTCCGTGGGGAGAACTGCCTCTGCTCCATAGACTAGAGCGAAAGGCGTCTGGCCAGTGGCTCGATTTGGCGTCGTTCTGATCGACCAAAGAACCACCGGCAGCTCCTCGATCCAGTTTCTTC
The DNA here is from genome assembly GCF_002162155.2 of Triticum dicoccoides. Lineage (NCBI taxonomy): Eukaryota > Viridiplantae > Streptophyta > Magnoliopsida > Poales > Poaceae > Triticum > Triticum dicoccoides. The sequence continues at coordinate 464,073,454 of NC_041392.1, read as the reverse complement.
CGCACTTGCGCAGCCTGTCGAAAGTTCTGGTCTTGAGCCCATGCAGCACTTCAGCATTTTCCCTCTCTGCTTGACCGTTGCTTCTCGGATGAGCAACAGAAGCGAAGCAGACCTTGGCGCCAAGGTCTTGGACGTACTGCATGAAGGTGCGGCTCGCGAATTGTGTGCCGTTGTCGGTGATGATCCTGTTAGGGATCCCGAAACGGCAAACAATTGACCTGAAGAACTTGACTGCTGACTGTGCTGTCACCTTCCTCACTGGCTGCACTTCCGGCCACTTTGTGAACTTGTCGATTGCGACGTACAAGTACTCAAAGCCCCCGACAGCTCGGGGGAAAGGGCCAAGGATATCGAGCCCCCAGACCGAAAATGGCCAGGATAAAGGGATCGTCTGGAGAGCTTGAGCTGGCTGGTGTATCTGTTTGGAGTGGAACTGGCACGCTTCACACTTGGTTGCTTTTGCAGTTGCATCCTGGAGGGCTGTCGGCCAAAAGAAACCTTGCCGGAAAGCTTTGCCGGCAAGTGCTCTTGCGCCAATGTGGTGGCCACATATGCCTCCATGTATCTCTGCCAACAGCTTTTGTCCATCTTCCCGGCAAATACACTTCAATTTCACATCGTTGAGTCTTCTTCTGTATAGTATGCTATCGACAAACTGGTACATACTTGACTGCCGGGCTACTTTTTCCGCTTCTTCTTGCTCTTCGGGAAGTTCTCCTGTCTGAAGGAAATGGACAATCTGCTGTGCCCATGCTGGAACTTGTGGCTCGACAACAAGGACTAAAGGCACATCTGCTGCTGCGGGAACATCCGCTTCTACGGCAAGGACTTGCGGCCCTGCCGGAGCTTGATGTTCCCCAGCAAGCTTGCCGGAGCAAAACTTGTCGGGAGCGTCTGCTTCAACGGAACAAACCATAAGGCTTGCCGGAGCAGACTGCCCCTCAGCATCCTTGGTGTTGATCTTGGGGACTTTCTTGGCGGCGGCTTCGGGGAACTCTGCCGGAAAGTAGTCACCAGAAACCAACTTCCTCTTCTTGCTTTGTCCAGTTGATGGTGTTACGGATGGTTGAGTCAACTTGAGCACAAAGATCCCTGGTTCCACAGGTAACTTTAGTGCGGCGCACTTTGACAGGCCATCAGCAATGTCATTCTGAGCTCTTGGGATATGCTCCATCTGTAGGCCGTCAAAGTGCTCTTCTAGCTTCCTCACTTCATCAACATATGCTTCCATCAATGGACTCTGGTAGTTCTTGTTCACTTGGCGGACGACAAGCTGTGAGTCACCCCTGACAATGAGCTTCTTGATCCCAAGGTCTGCTGCGATTCTGAGACCGGCAAGCAATCCTTCATACTCTGCAGTATTGTTGGTTGCTTGCTCCTTGGGAAAGTGCATCTGGACTACGTACTTGAGGTGCTCTCCGGTGGGCGCGACAAGCAGCACGCCCGCACCGGCGCCTTGCAGCGAGAATGCACCATCAAATTACATCAGCCACTCTTTGCTTGCCTCTTTGACGGGGATGCTCGTCTCTGGAATTTCTTCATCTAGTGTTGGCGTCCATTCTGCTATGAACTCTGCCAATGCTCTGCTTTGGATAGTTGAAGTGCTCTCAAACTTGAGGCCAAAGCTTGACAGTTCCAGCGCCCACTCGACAATCCTGCCTGTCGCTTCTGGATTTTGCAGTATCCTCTTCAGCGGAAAGCGAGTGACGACTGTGATCTCATGTGCTTGGAAGTAATGGCGCAGCTTTCTCGAGGCCATGAGAAGGCCGAAAAGCAACTTCTGCACACCAGAGTACCTTGATCTAGCCCCCTGTAGAAGGGAACTGACAAAGTAAACTGGACGCTGCACCATTCTCTTCTGCATCTTATCATGCTCCTGCGCAGATCCATCTCTGTCGGGACCAGAGCTTGTCGGCGAAGCCCCCTGCTTGTCGCTGGATGCATCTGCCGTCGTTGCTGGCTCATCATCTGCCTCCCTCTCCGCCACTAACGCAGCACTAACCACTTGATTGGTTGCCGCTATATACAGCAGCAACTTCTCTTTCGGCTTAGGTGCGACAAGTGTTGGAGTGGAGGACAGGTATCTCTTCAAGTCCTGCAGCGCAGCCTCCGCCTCCGGAGACCATTTTATTGGACCTGCCTTTTTCAAAATTTTGAAAAATGGCAGGGCGCGCTCAGCAGATCTAGAGATAAACCTGCTGAGAGCAGCCACGCAACCGGCAAGCCTTCGTACATCCTTGACGCGCTTTGGTGCTTCGATCTGCTCAATGGCCTTGATCTTGTCGGGATTGGCTTCAATTACCCGCTGAGACACGAAGAACCCGAGAAGCTTGCCGGAAGGGACTCCAAACACGCACTTCTCCGGGTTAAGCTTGAGGTTGATCTTGCGCAGATTTGCAAATGTCTCGTCTAAATCTTGAATCAGGGTCGCCCCGTTCTTGCTCTTGACCACTATGTCATCCATGTAGGCTTCCACATTTCTGTGCATCTGCGGCTCAAAAGCGTGGTGGACTACCCTTGCGAATGTTGAACCAGCATTCTTCAAACCGAAAGGCATCCGTACGAAGCAGTACGTGCCACACGGGGTGATAAATGCGGTTTTCTCTTCATCCTCTTCTGCCATGAAGATCTGATGGTATCCTGAGTATGCATCAAGAAATGAAAGCAAATCACATCCGGCTGTGGAGTCAACAATCTGGTCAATGCGCGACAAGGGAAATGGGTCTTTGGGAGAAGCTTTATTAACATCAGTGAAGTCAATACAAAGCCTCCATTTCCCGTTAGCCTTGCGCACGACAACAGGATTGGCCAACCACGTGGGATGGAGCACTCCTCTGACAAGGCCTGCTGCTTCCAACTTGTTGATTTCTTCTGCGATGAATTCTTGGCGCTCCACTGCCTGTTTCCTGACTTTCTGCTTGACGGGCCGCGCATGAGGACAGACGGCAAGGTGGTGCTCAATTACTTTCCTGGGAACACCAGGGATATCAGACGGTTGCCACACAAACACGTCAACATTCGCCCGCAGGAAAGCAACGAGCGCGCTTTCCTATTTGGGGTCAAGAGTGGCGCTGATGGTGAAGGTACCACCAGCGTCGTCCTTCTTGGCGGACACCTTCTTGGTCTCAGGTGGAGCTGCCATTGCCTTCTTACACTTGCCGGTGGAGCTTGTGCGTCCTCGACGGTAGCGCAGCACTCCGAAGAGGTGCGCTTGCCGGAGTGGGCATCAGAGCTCTTGTCAGACTTGGTCTTTTTCTTCCCCCCGGGAGCTTCAGCGGCAAGTGTCTTGCGTTCTGTTGCGGCTGCTGCTTCCCGGTAGATCTTGTCGGCACAGATAAGAGCATCCTTCTTGTCGCCAGGGACAGAGATGACACTTATCGGGCCTGGCATTTTCAGTACGTTGTACGCATAGTGAGAGGCTGCCATGAACTTGGCGAGTGCCGGACGGCCAAGGATTGCATTGTAAGGTAATGGAAAGTCAGCAACATCAAACGTGACCCTCTCAGTCCTGAAGTTCAGCTCGCTGCCAAATGTTACCGGCAACGTGATCTTTCCCTTCGGCTTGCTCCTTCCCGGGTTGATTCCTTGAAATGTACCGGTCTCTTCGAGCTCGCTGTCAGGGATCTGGAGTTTCTGGAGCACCGCGGAGGAGATCAGGTTCAAGCCGGCCCCGCTGTCAACTAGCATCTTAGTGACCTTGAGGTTGCGGATTGTTGGTGAAACCAACATCGGCAAGCACCCGACCGCAGTTATGCGATCAGGATGGTCCTCAATATCAAAGATGATAGGCGTGCTGGACCATTTCAGAGGCTTGCGTGACTCGACGGGTGGTTCTGCTGCATTAACTTCCCGCACCCACTGCTTGAGCTGACGGTGCGAGGTATGCAGAGAAGCACCACCGTCAACGCACAAGACCTCTGTGGCTTTCTGGAACTCCTGCTTATCAGTCTCCTCATCATCCATGTCTTCATCGTCGTCGCCATCTTCATCCTTGTCGCGGCCGCGAGGAGGTCTGTCTCCTTGCCGCTGCTTGGCCTTGCCGCGGCGTCCTCCTCGGCCGGGACGTTTCTTGTCGGATCCCCCAGCACCTTCCTGGGCCTTCTCCTTGTCGCGCCGCTCGTATTCAGCTTTCTGTTGATCAACAAGCTGCTCGACTTTTTTGCAGCTCTGGAGATCATGGCCCTTGGTGCGGTGGATCTTGCAATACTGCTTGTTGGTGCCGTCCTGCTTGTCGGCGACCGCCACCTCCGCGGCAACCTCCTTGCCAGAGTCACCAGCTTTGGCTTTCTTGGCGCCACCACCATTGCCAGACTACTCAACAACTAGCACCTCTTTGCCTTTCCTCTTCCTGTTGTTCCGCCGCCGGTTTTTCCTTGCCGGGGCAGCATCTTCACTGTTAGATCCTCCCGCTCCTACATTCTCTCCGGGGAGTCTCCTCCCTTCCTCAGCACGTGCACACTTGTCGGCCAGTGCATATAACTCACTGACGTCCCTGATCTTGCACATCGCCATTTCCTCCTGCATCATGCGGTTTCGCACGTTCTGATGGAACGCGCTGATCACCGCGGCAGGGTGGACGTTTGGGATGTTGTGCTGCACACTGCTGAATCTCTGAATGTACTTGCGCAGGGGCTCTCCTTCCTTCTGGGTGAGCAGATGAAGATCACTCTCCTGGCCATGAGGCTTGTGTCCGCCTGTGAAGGCGCCGACAAACTGATGGCACAGATCAGCCCAAGAGGATATGGAGTTGTCCGGCAAGTGCATGAGCCAGGATCTGACGTTGGGCTTGAGCACCAGCGGGAAGTAGTTGGCAAGGATCTTGTCATCCCGTCCCCCGGCAGCCTGTATCGCAATGGTGTAGATGCTGAGGAACTCCGACGGATGCGTCTTGCGGTCGTACTTCTCCGGTACGTCTGGCTTGAAGTTCTTCGTGCTGGGCCACTAGACTTGCCGCAGCTCACGAGTGAACGCAGGTCAACCTACCGCGTACGGCAGATCGCCTGGTTCCCCTGGCGCATGCATGTCAACAGAGGGCCCAGCGCGCTTGTCGGATTGACGTTGCGCTTCTCTTCGGCGCTCGATGCGAGTTCGAGCGTCTTCTTGTTGTCGATCATGAAGAACTTGGCGCTGATCCGGATGCGGTGGAGTCGCTGTCGAGGTGGATCCGGCGAGTCGGCGATCTTGGTCTTCGGGGTGGTGATTGCATGGTAGTTGCACCTCCACCCATTTCGTCGCCACCGGCTCGCGCCCGGTAACCCTGCCGCGGCGGCGACGCGCTCGGCCGCCGTGGAGTGTCGCCATTGGCGTAGCCGATGAGACTCTGAATGGTGGCCCTCCATTCGTCGATCTTGTCTGACGTCGGAGGGTAATCTAGGAGCAGTTGAGCTCGCGCGAAAGCTTCTGCTGGAGTGGTGGGTGGCAGTGGCGGACGGCGCGAGGAGCCAGACGTGCTCGGACTTCTAAAGATGTTTGAAGGAGCAGTATCCCGTCCAGGCGACCGTGCCCCGCTCGTGCCAGCACGCTGGCGTGCATGCTGGTCTTGAGCACTCCGAGATCCACCAGCTTGGTCTTGGCCTATCATGCGTATGGCACTGCGAGTGCCATGACGCTGTTGGTCTTGCACCTCCTGAGAGTGGCGCGGAACATGTACAGTCGCCAAGGTTTGTGCAGCCTTGTCCTTGGACCTGGCAGCATCATAAGCTTCCTCGTCGACGTCCATTCTTCCGCCGGCGTCCATTCCACCACCCGTTTGCTCCAAGGGTGGCGGAAGTGACGTGGACGGAGCGGCTGCCGCCGAAGTCTTCTTCTTCGGTGGCATGTTGATGAAGGGAATGAAGATCTAGCTCGTGTGAACGCCGGATCAGGTTCACACAATCTCGACGCCCCCTACCTGGCACGCCAAAGATGTCGGGGAAACTGATCCACGAACACCTATGGGGCCGGCGGACCGAGCCCCTTTCGGTTCGGCGGGGGGCGGAGACCACACGAAGAGCAGATCGAGGCGAAGCACACGAGCAGTTTACCCAGCTTCGGAGCTCTCCGGAGAGATAACACTCCTACTACTGCTTGTTTGATTATCTTGTGTTCTTGCTCCAGAGAGAGAGCGTAGTGTTTTTTTGGGTTCCGAACCAGTCGAACCTCCTCTACGTTGCGCATGGGCCTCCTTTTATACGCTAAAGGGGTCACCGACAGGTGGCAACGTAGAGAAGGGTACAAATGTAAAAAGCAAGGTGGATGGTACAGTTACTTGTACAGTGCACCCTACCTAACCCTGACGGCAGGGGACAAGGGCATTAAATGCCCGTCTGAGTCGCCCAAACAGTGCAGAAAAGGACCGTTAGGGGCGCCACCGTTCGCCACGATGGCGATCTTGTCAGCTTCGCATGCCACTGCGCACCGCTGGCTGCACAGCCTCCCGCCACGCGCGCCTGGAGAGGCCCCCAGGGCGACACGTTGGTGGATGCGCTGGAGCGTGGGCACAGAGTGGCCGCCTGCCGTAGCAAGCGCCTTGCCGCTGCTGTTATCTTGTCGGGTCCGGAAGCTTGTCGCTCACCGGGCCTCGAGGTACCTTGGTTGGTCTTCCCGGCAAGCTCCTCTTGCCGGGGCCTTGTTGCCTTGACGGAGCGCGTGGCGCGTCGCGGCAAGTTCCTTGGAGTGCCTTGGTTGGCCTTCCCGGCAAGCTCCTCTTGCCGGGGGCCTTGTCTCCTGAGCTTAAATACTTTGTTCTTGAATGGCTCCAAGGGAACCACGGAGGATCTTGGCGTTCGCCCGGCAAGCCTTGCCGCGGGGTGCTGTAACTGCCCGTGCACAAGTTCGGGGTACTAGGGTACCCCTATTCTAGTACACCGACACATGCCAACTATCAACCTTTTTAGAGTTCATCTAAAATGCTTTTTAATTTCATGGTCTTATAGCTCAAAATAATCAGTAAATGCATGAAAAATAACAAATGAAATCAAAAAGGGTTGAGAATTGATGATGTGGCTTTGAAAGGTGCATTTTGAACACAGAAAAAGTATGGAGTTCAAACAATTTAAAAAATGAAATCCCTTTGTAACAGACGAGTTTTCGTATGAAACCCTCATACTTCGAAAGAGATTGTCCGTTTTGTACACGAAGTGCATCCAGTTTTTGCCGTAACCCTCTCTACTTTCTTGCACATGCTATGTGGGTGAAATGATGATACCATGCAAACTTTCAACCTTTTCAGAGTTAATTTGAAATGCTTTTCAATTTCAGGGTCTTATAGCTCAAAATAATCGGTAAATGCATGAAAAATAACTAATGAAGTCAGAAAGGGTTGAAAATTGATGATGTGGCTTTGAATGGTGCATTTTGAACACAGGAAAACTATGGAGTTCAAACAAGTTAAAAAATAAAATCTCTTTGTAACGGACGAGTTTCCATATGAAACCCTCATACTTTGAAAGAGATTGTCCATTTTGTACATGAAGTGCATCCAATTTTTGCTGTAACCCTCTCTACTTTCTTGCACATGCTATGTGGGTGAAATGATGATACCATGCAAACTTTTAACCTTTTCAGAGTTCATTTGAAATGCTTTTCAATTTCAGGGTCTTATAGCTCAAAATAATCAGTAAATGCATGAAAAATAACAAATGAAGTCAGAAAGGGTTGAAAATTCATGATGTGGCTTTGAATGGTGCATTTTGAACATAGAAAAACTATGGAGTTCAAACAAGTTAAAAAAATGAAATCCCTTTGTAACACACGAGTTTCCGTATGAAAACCCTCATACTTCGAAAGAGATTGTTTGTTTTGTACATGAAGTGCATCCAGTTTTTGCCGTAACCCTCTCTACTTTCTTGCACATGCTATGTGGGTTAAATGATGATACCATGCCAACTTTCAACCTTGTAAGAGTTCACTTGAAATGCTTTTCAATTTCAGGGACTTATAGCTCAAAATAATCAGTAAATGCATGAAAAATAACAAATGAAATCAGAAAGGGTTGAAAATTGATGATGTTGCTTTGAATGGTGCATTTTGAACACATAAAAACTATGGAGTTCTAACAAGTTAAAAAAATGAAATCCCTTTGTAACAGACGAGTTTCCGTATGAAAACCCTCATACTTCGAAAGAGATTATTCGTTTTGTACAC
>NC_041392.1:464063083-464065011 GCF_002162155.2 Triticum dicoccoides | reverse complement strand
CCAACTTTCAACCTTTTAAGAGTTCATTTGAAATGCTTTTCAATTTCAGGGTCTTATAGCTCAAAATAATCAGTAAATGCATGAAAAATAACAAATGAAATCAGAAAGGGTTGAAAATTGATGATGTTGCTTTGAATGGTGCATTTTGAACACATAAAAACTATGGAGTTCTAACAAGTTAAAAAATGAAATCCCTTTGTAACAGACGAGTTTCCGTATGAAAACCCTCATACTTCGAAAGAGATTGTTCGTTTTGTACACGAAGTGCATCCAGTTTTTGCCGTAACCCTCTCTACTTTCTTGCACATGCTATGTGGGTTAAATGATGATACCATGCCAACTTTCAACCTTGTAAGAGTTCACTTGAAATGCTTTTCAATTTCAGGGACTTATAGCTCAAAATAATCAGTAAATGCATGAAAAATAACAAATGAAATCAGAAAGGGTTGAAAATTGATGATGTTGCTTTGAATGGTGCATTTTGAACACATAAAAACTATGGAGTTCTAACAAGTTAAAAAAATGAAATCCCTTTGTAACAGACGAGTTTCCGTATGAAAACCCTCATACTTCGAAAGAGATTATTCGTTTTGTACACAAAGTGCATCCAGTTTTTGCCGTAACCCTCTCTACTTTCTTGCACATGCTATCTGGGTGAAATGATGATACCATGCCAACTTTCAACCTTTTCAGAGTTCATCTGAAATGCTTTTCAATTTCAGGGTCTTATAGATCAAAATAATCAGTAAATGCATGAAAAATAACAAATGAAATCAGAAAGGGTTGAGAATTGATGATGTGGCTTTGAAAGGTGTATTTTGAACACAGAAAAACTATGGAGTTCAAACAATTTAAAAAATGAAATCCCTTTGTAACAGACGAGTTTCCGTATGAAACCCTCATACTTCGAAAGAGATTGTCCGTTTTGTACACGAAGTGCATCCAGTTTTTGCCGTAACCCTCTCTACTTTCTTGCACATGCTATGTGGGTGAAATGATGATACCATGCAAACTTTCAACCTTTTCAGAGTTAATTTGAAATGGTTTTCAATTTCAGGGTCTTATAGCTCAAAATAATCGGTAAATGCATGAAAAATAACTAATGAAGTCAGAAAGGGTTGAAAATTGATGATGTGGCTTTGAATGGTGCATTTTGAACACAGAAAAACTATGGAGTTCAAACAAGTTAAAAAATCAAATCCTTTGTAACAAACGAGTTTCCGTATGAAACCCTCATACTTCGAAAGAGATTGTCCGTTTTGTACACGAAGTCCATCCAGTTTTTGCCGTAACCCTCTCTACTTTCTTGCACATGCTATGTGGGTGAAATGATGATACCATGCAAACTTTTAACCTTTTCAGAGTTCATTTGAAATGCTTTTCAATTTCAGGGTCTCATAGCTCAAAATAATCAGTAAATGCATGAAAAATAACAAATGAAGTCAGAAAGGGTTGAAAATTGATGATGTGGCTTTGAATGGTGCATTTTGAACATAGAAAAACTACGGAGTTCAAACAAGTTAAAAAAATGAAATCCCTTTGTAACAGACGAGTTTCCGTATGAAAACCCTCATACTTCGAAAGAGATTGTTTGTTTTGTACACGAAGTGCATCTAGTTTTTTCTGTAACCCACTCTACTTTCTTGCACATGCTATGTGGGTGAAATGATGATACCATACCAACTTTCAACCTTTTAAGAGTTCATTTGAAATGCTTTTCAATTTCAGGGTCTTATAGCTCAAAATAATCAGTAAATGCATGAAAAATAACAAATGAAATCAGAAAGGGTTGAAAATTGATGATGTTGCTTTGAATGGTGCATTTTGAACACATAAAAACTATGGAGTTCTAACAAGTTAAAAAATGAAATCCCTTTGTAACAGACGAGTTTCCGTATGAAAACCCTCATACTTCGAAAGAGATTGTT
>NC_041392.1:464062533-464063073 GCF_002162155.2 Triticum dicoccoides | reverse complement strand
GTTTTGTACACGAAGTGCATCCAGTTTTTGCCGTAACCCTCTCTACTTTCTTGCACATGCTATGTGGGTTAAATGATGATACCATGCCAACTTTCAACCTTGTAAGAGTTCACTTGAAATGCTTTTCAATTTCAGGGACTTATAGCTCAAAATAATCAGTAAATGCATGAAAAATAACAAATGAAATCAGAAAGGGTTGAAAATTGATGATGTTGCTTTGAATGGTGCATTTTGAACACATAAAAACTATGGAGTTCTAACAAGTTAAAAAAATGAAATCCCTTTGTAACAGACGAGTTTCCGTATGAAAACCCTCATACTTCGAAAGAGATTATTCGTTTTGTACACAAAGTGCATCCAGTTTTTGCCGTAACCCTCTCTACTTTCTTGCACATGCTATCTGGGTGAAATGATGATACCATGCCAACTTTCAACCTTTTCAGAGTTCATCTGAAATGCTTTTCAATTTCAGGGTCTTATAGATCAAAATAATCAGTAAATGCATGAAAAATAACAAATGAAATCAGAAAGGGTTGAGAA
>NC_041392.1:464031761-464061895 GCF_002162155.2 Triticum dicoccoides | reverse complement strand
TTGTACACGAAGTGCATCTAGTTTTTTCTGTAACCCACTCTACTTTCTTGCACATGCTATGTGGGTGAAATGATGATACCATGCCTACTTTCAACCTTTTTAGAGTTCATTTGAAATTCTTTTCAATTTCAGGGTCTTATAGCTCAAAATAATCAGTAAATGCATGAAAAATAACAAATGAAATCAGAAAGGGTTGAAAATTGATGATGTTGCTTTGAATGGTGCATTTTGAACACATAAAAACTATGGAGTTCTAACAAGTTAAAAAATGAAATCCCTTTGTAAAAGACGAGTTTCCGTATGAAAACCCTCATACTTCGAAAGAGATTGTTCGTTTTGTACACGAAGTGCATCCAGTTTTTGCCGTAACCCTCTCTACTTTCTTGCACATGCTATGTGGGTGAAATGATGATACCATTCCAACTTTCAACCTTTTCAGAGTTCATCTGAAATGCTTTTCAATTTCAGGGTCTTATAGCTCAAAATAATCAGTAAATGCATGAAAAATAACTAATGAAAACAGAAAGGGTTGAGAATTGATGATGTGGCTTTGGAAGGTGCATTTTGAACACAGAAAAACTATGGAGTTCAAACAATTTAAAAAATGAAATCCCTTTGTGACAAACAAGTTTCCGTATGAAACCCTCATACTTCAAAAAAGATTGTCCATTTTGTACATGAAGTGCATCTAGTTTCTGCCGTAACCCTGTCTACTTTCTTGCACATGCTATGTCGGTGAAATGATGATACCATGCAAACTTTCAACCTTTTCAGAGTTAATTTGAAATGCTTTTCAATTTCAGGGTCTTATAGCTCAAAATAATCGGTAAATGCATGAAAAATAACTAATGAAGTCAGAAAGGGTTGAAAATTGACGATGTGGCTTTGAATGGTGCATTTTGAACACAGAAAAACTACGGAGTTCGAACAAGTTAAAAAATGAAATCCCTTTGTAACAGACGAGTTTCCATATGAAAACCCTAATACTTCGAAAGAGATTGTTTGTTTTGTACACCAAGTGCATCCAGTTTTTGCCGTAACCCTCTCTACTTTCTTACACATGCTATGTGGGTGAAATGATGATACCATGCCAACTTTCAACCTTTTAAGAGTTAATTTGAAATGGTTTTCAATTTCAGGGTCTTATAGCTCAAAATAATCAGTAAATGCATGAAAAATAACAAATGAAATCAGAAAGGGTTGAAAATTGATGATGTTGCTTTGAATGGTGCATTTTGAACACAGAAAAACTATGGAGTTCTAACAAGTTAAAAAAATGAAATCCCTTTGTAACAAACAAGTTTCTGTATGAAACCCTCATACTTCAAAAGAGATTGTCCGTTTTGAACACGAAGTGCATCCAATTTTTGCCGTAACCCTCTCTACATTGTTACACATGCTATGTGGGTGAAATGATGATACCATGCAAACTTTCAACCTTTTCAGAGTTCATTTGAAATGTTTTTCAATTTCAGGGTCTTATAGCTCAAAATAATCAGTAAATACATGAAAAATAACTAATGAAGTCAGAAAGGGTTGAAAATTGATGATGTGGCTTTGAATGGTGCATTTTGAACACAGAAAAACTATGGAGTTCAAACAAGTTAAAAAAAATGAAATCCCTTTGTAACAGACGAGTTTCCGTATGAAACCCTCATACTTCGAAAGAGATTGTCCGTTTTGTACACGAAGTGCATACAGTTTTTGCCGTAACCCTCTCTACTTTCTTGCACATGCTATGTGGGTGAAATGATGATAACATGCAAACTTTCAACCTTTTCAGAGTTAATTTGAAATGCTTTTCAATTTCAAGGTCTTATAGCTCAAAATAATCGGTAAATGCATGAAAAATAACTAATGAAGTCAGAAAGGGTTGAAAATTGATGATGTGGCTTTGAATGGTGCATTTTGACCACAGAAAAACTATGGAGTTCAAACAAGTTAAAAAATGAAATCCCTTTGTAACACACGAGTTTCTGTATGAAAACCCTCATACTTCGAAAGAGATTGTCCGTTTTGTACACGAAGTGCATCCAATTTTTGCCGTAACCCTCTCTATTTTCTCGCACATGCTATGTGGGTGAAATGATGATACCATGCAAACTTTCAACCTTTTCAGAGTTCATTTGAAATGCTTTTCAATTTCAGGGTCTTATAGCTTAAAATAATTAGTATATACATGAAAAATAACAAATGAAGTCAAAAAGGGTTGAAAATCGATGATGTGGCTTTGAATAGTGCATTTTGAACACAGAAAAACTACGGATTTCAAACAAGTTAAAAAATGAAATCCCTTTGTAACAGATGAGTTTCCGTATGAAAACCCTCATACTTCGAAAGAGATTGTTTGTTTTGTACACGAAGTGCATCCAGTTTTTGCCGTAACCCTCTCTACTTTCTTGCACATGCTATGTGGGTGAAATGATGATAACATGCAAACTTTCAACCTTTTCAGAGTTAATTTGAAATGCTTTTCAATTTCAGGGTCTTATAGCTCAAAATAATCGGTAAATGCATGAAAAATAACTAATGAAGTCAGAAAGGGTTGAAAATTGATGATGTGGCTTTGAATGGTGCATTTTGAACACAGAAAAACTATGGAGTTCAAACAAGTTAAAAAATGAAATCCCTTTGTAACACACGAGTTTACGTATGAAAACCCTCATACTTCGAAAGAGATTATCCGTTTTGTACACGAAGTGCATCCAGTTTTTGCCGTAACCCTCTCTATTTTCTCGCACATGCTATGTGGGTGAAATGATGATACCATGCAAACTTTCAACCTTTTCAGAGTATTTGAAATGCTTTTCAATTTCAGCGTCTTATAGCTTAAAATAATTAGTATATACATGAAAAATAACAAATGAAGTCAAAAAGGGTTGAAAATTGATGATGTGGCTTTGAATGGTGCATTTTGAACACAGAAAACTACGGATTTCAAACAAGTTAAAAAAATGAAATCCCTTTTTAACAGATGAGTTTCCGTATGAAAACCCTCATACTTCGAAAGAGATTGTTTGTTTTGTACACGAAGTGCATCCAGTTTTTGCCGTAACCCTCTCTACTTTCTTGCACATGCTATGTGGGTGAAATGATGATACCATGCCAACTTTCAACCTTTTAAGAGTTCATTTGAAATGCTTTTCAATTTTAGGGTCTTATAGCTCAAAATAATCAGTAAATGCACGAAAAATAACAAGTGAAGTCAGAAAGGCTTGAAAATTGATGATGTTGCTTTCAATGGTGCATTTTGAACACAGAAAAATTATGGAGTTCAAACAAGTTAAAAAATGAAATCCCTTTGTAATAGACGAGTTTCCGTATGAAACCCTCATACTTCAAAAGAGATTGTCCGTTTTGTACACGAAGTGCATCCAATTTTTGCCGTAACCCTCTCTACTTTCTTACACATGCTATGTGGGTGAAATGATGATACCATGCAAACTTTCAACCTTTGAGAGTTCATTTGTAATGCTATTCAATTTCAGGGTCTTATAGCCCAAAATAATCAGTAAATGCAAGAAAAATAACAAATGAAGTCAGAAAGGATTGAAAATTGATGATATGGCTTTGAATGGTGCATTTTGAACACAGAAAAACTATGGAGTTCAAACAAGTTAAAAAAATGAAATCCCTTTGTAATAGACGAGTTTCCGTATGAAACCCTTATACTTAGAAAGAGATTGTCCGGTTTGTACACGAAGTGCATCCAGTTTTTTCCGTAACCTTCTCTAGTTTCTTGCACATGCTATGTGGGTGAAATGATGATACCATGCCAACTTTCAACCTTTTCAGAGTTCATTTGAAATGCTTTTCAATTTCAGGGTCTTATAGGTCAAAATAATCAGTAAATGCATGAAAAAGAACAAATGAAGTCAGAAAGGATTGAAAATTGGTGATGTAGTCTTGAATGGTGCATTTTGAACACAGAAAAACTATGTTGTTCAAACATGTTAAAAAATGAAATCCCTTTGTAACAGATGAGTTTCCATATGAAACCCTCATACTTCGATAGAGATTGTCTGTTTTGTACATGAAGTGCATCCAGTTTTTACTGTAACCATCTCTACTTTCTTGCACATGCTATGTGGGTGAAATCATGATACCATGCAAACTTTCAACCTTTTCAGAGTTCATTTTAAATACTTTTCAATTTCAGGGTATAATAGCTCAAAATAATCAGTAAATGCATGAAAAATAACAAATGAAGTCAGAAAGGGTTGAAAATTGATGATGTGGCTTTGAATGGTGCATTTTGAACACAGAAAAACTATGGAGTTCAAACAAGTTAAAAAAATGAAATCCCTTTGTAACAGACAAGTTTCCGTATGAAACCCTTATACTTGGAAAGAGATTGTTCGTTTTGTACACGAAGTGCATCCAGTTTTTGCCGTAACCCTCTCTAATTTCTTGCACATGCTATGTGGGCGAAATGTTGATACCATGCCAACTTTCAACCTTTTTCACAGTTCATCTGAAATGCTTTTCAATTTCAGGGTCTTATTGGTCAAAATAATCAGTAAATGCATGAAAAATAACAAATGAAGTGAGAAAGGGTTGAAAACTCATGATGTGGCTTTGAATGGTGCATTTTGAACACAGAAAATCTTTGGAGTCCAATCAAGTTAAACAATGAAATCCCTTTGTAACAGACGAGTTTCTGTATGAAACCGTCATACTTCGAAAGAGATTGTCCGTTTTGTACACGAAGTGCATCCAGTTTTTGCCGTAACCCTCTCTACTTTCTTACACATGCTATGTGGGTGAAATGATGATACCATGCCAACTTTCAACCTTTTCAGAGTTCATCTGAAATGCTTTTCAATTTCAGGGTCTTATAGCTCAAAGTAATCAGTAAATGCATGAAAAATAACAAATGAAGTCAGAAAGGGTTGAAAACTCATGATGTGGCTTTGAATGGTGCATTTTGAACACAGAAAAACATTGGAGTCCAAACAAGTTAAACAATGAAATCCCTTTGTAACAGACGAGTTTCCGTATGAAACCCTCATACTTCGAAAGAGATTGTCCATTTTGTACATGAAGTGCATCCAGTTTTTGCCATAACCCTCTCTACTTTCTTGCACATGCTATGTGGGTGAAATGATGATACCATGCAAACTTTCAACCTTTTCAGAGTTCATTTGAAATGCTTTTCAATTTCAAGGTCTTATAGCTCAAAATAATCAGTAAATGCATGAAAAATAACAAATGAAGTCAGAAAGGGTTGAAAATTGATGATGTGGCTTTGAATGGTGCATTTTGAATACAGGAAAACTATGGAGTTCAAGCAAGTTAAAAAAATGGAATCCCTTTGTAACAGAAGAGTTTCCGTATGAAACCTCATACTTCGAAAGAGATTGTCCGTTTTGTACACGTAGTGCTTCCAGTTTTTGCCGTAACCCTCTCTACTTTCTTTCACATGCTATGTGGGTGAAATAATGATACCATGCAATTTTTTAACCTTTTCAGAGTTCATTTGAAATGTTTTTCAATTTCAGCGTCTTATAGCTCAGAATAATCAGTAAATGCATGAAAAATAACTAATGAAGTCATAAAGGGTTGAAAATTGATGATGTGGTTTTGAATGGTGTATTTTGAACACAGAAAAACTATGTGGTTCAAACAAGTTAAAAAAACTGAAATCTCTTTGTAACAGACGGGTTTCGTATTAAACCCTCATACTTCGAAAGAGATTGTCCATTTTGTACACGAAGTGCATCCAGTTTTTGCCATAACCCTCTCCACTTTCTTGCACATGCTATGTGGGTGAAATAATGATACCATGCCAACTTTCAACCTTTTCAGAGTTCAATTGAAATGCTTTTCAAGTTCAGGGTCTTATAGCTCAAAATAATCAGCAAATGCATGAAAAATAATAAATGAAGTCAGAAAGGGTTGAAAATTCATGATGTCGCTTTGAATCGTGCATTTTGAACATAGAAAAACTATGTTGTTCAAACAAGTTAAAAAATGAAATCCCTTTGTAACAGACGAGTTTCCGTATGAAACCCTCATACTTCAACAGAGATTATCCATTTTGTACAAAAAGTGCATCCAATTTTTTCCGTAACCCTCTCTACTTTCTTGACCATGCTATGTGGGTGAAATGATGATACCATGCAATTTTTTAACCTTTTCAGAGTCCATTTGAAATGCTTTTCGATTTCAGGGTCTTATAGCTCAAAATAATCAATAAATGCATGAAAAATAAAAAATGAAGTCAGAAAGGGTTGAAAATTGATGATGTCGCTTTGAATGGTGCATTTTGAACACAGAAAAACTCCAGAGTTCAAACAAGTTAAAAAAATGGAATCCCTTTGTAACAGACGAGTTTCCATATGAAACACTCATACTTCGAAAGAGATTGTCCGTTTCGTACACGAAGTGCATCCAGTTTTTGTCGTAACCCTCTCTACTTTCTTGCACATGCTATGTGGGTGAAAGGATGATACCATGCCAACTTTCAACCTTTTCAGAGTTCATTTGAAACGCTTTTCAATTTCAGGGTCTTATAGCTCAAAATAATTAGTAAATGCATGAAAAATAACAAATGAAGTGAGAAAGGATTGAAAATTCATGTTGTGGCTTTGAATGGTGCACTTTGAACACATAAAATTTATGGAGTTCAAATAAGTTAAAAAAACTGAAATCCCTTTGGAACAGACGAGTTTCCATATGGAACCCTCATACTTCGAAAGAGATTGTCCGTTTTGTACACAAAGTGCATCCAGTTTTTACCATAACCCTCTCTACTTTCTTGCACATGCTATGTGGGTGAAATGATGATACCATGCAAACTTTCAACCTTTTCAGAGTTCATTTGAAATGCTTTTCAATTTCAGGGTCTTATAGCTCAAAATAATCAGTAAATGCATGAAAAATAACTAATGAAGTCAGAAAGGGTTGAAAATTGATGATGTGGCTTTGAATGGTGCATTTTGAACACATAAAAACTCTGGAGTTCAAATAAGTTCAAAAAACGAGATCCCTTCGTAATAGACGATTATCCGTATGAAACCCTCATACTTCGAAAGAGATTGCCCGTCTTGTACACGAAGTGCATCCAGTTCTTGCTGTAACCCTATCTACTCTCTTGCACATGCTATGTGGGTGAAATGATGATACCATGCCAACTTTCAACCTTTTCAGAGTTCATTTGAAATGCTTTTCAATTTCAGGGTCTTATAGGTGAAAATAATCAGTAAATACATGAAAAATAACTAATGAACTCAGAAAGGGTTGAAAATTGATGACGTGGCTTTGAATGGTGCATTTTAAACATAGAAAAACTCCAGAGTTCAAATAAGTTCAAAAAATGACACCCCTTTGTAACAGACGAGTTTCCTTATGAAACCCTCATACTTCAAAAGAGATTGTCCGTTTTGTACACGAAGTGCATCCAGTTTTTGCCGTAACCCTCTCTACTTTCTTGCACATGCTTTGTGGATGAAATGATGATACCATTCCAACTTTCAACCTTTTCAGAGTTCATTTGAAATGCTTTTTAATTTCAGGGTCATTTAGCTCACAAAAATAAGTAAATGCATGAAAAATAACAAATGAAGTCAGAAAGGGTTGAAAATTGATGATGTGGCTTTGAATGGTTCATTTTGAACACAGAAAAACTCTGGAGTTCAAATAAGTTCAAAAAAATGACATCCCTTTCTAACAGACGAGTTTCCGTATGAAACCCGTCTCTACTTTCTTGCACATGCTATGTGGATGAAATGATGATACCATGCAAAAAGTAAATTAACTAAAAAGCTTTTATAAAACTCTAATAGCAAAAGGAGTGAACTAAAAATATTTTATAATCCTCTAGTATTTTTAAACTAAAATTATATAAAATTCATGCCACTGAAATTATCAAAGTATTTTCTGTTCAAAACATGAAAAGCAGAAAGAAACAAAATAAACTTTAATAAATAAGTCGAAACAAAATTAAATAAATTAAAATTCAATAAAATAAATAAGTATAAATAAAATAAAATAAAATAAAATAAATTTTAATAAAATAAATAAGTAGAAACAAATTAAAAAAAATTAAAATTTAATACAATAAATAAGTAGTAACGAAATAAAATAAAATAAACTTTTATAAAATAAAGAAGTAGAGACAAAATAAACTTTATAAAAGTAAAATAAATAAACTTTATAAAAGTAAAATAAATAAACTTTATAAAAGTAAAATAAATAAACTTTATTAAAATAAATAAAAATAACAATAGTTAGTTTTTTGTTGCAAGTAGAAACAAAATAAAAAAAATAAAGCAACAAAAAAAGTGCCAACTACTGGGACACCACGGCGTGAATATGACTAGAAACCCTACCATGGGCCAGGATTCAGGCCCGCAGAAGGCCCAGTAGGCCCATCAGGCATAGTAGTTTGACGCCCGGGTAATCAAGCTACAGTAACCCTGCACTAATGATGCCACGTCACCTAGGTTACTGTTGGTAAACTCGTGTTAGTTCAAAACGATTCAAATTCAAATTTAAAATATAGGCAAACAACAAAAGTTTTCAAATAATAAAACTAAAATGTTCTGGTTGTGCCAAATAATGCGTAGGTAATTATGGTGGAGAAACCACACTTGTATAAAATATGTAAATACTCAAAATGAATAAAATAGTAGCAAAAACAATTAGTTAAATGATTATAAAATAATAAACAATTACAAATGATTTTATATTAGGTGCGAAGTTAATTGCGGTAGCGGCATAAGTATTAAAATATTTAGGTGCAACTTGGGTTTTTCATAAACACCGAAATTTAATAAAACAGAAAAGAAGAAAAGAAATAAAATAAAAAAACAAGCTAACAGAAAACTAAACTAAAACAAAAGAGACCCCCCCACTGGACCCCTTGGCCCAACTGGGCCATGGCCCAGCCGGCCGCCCCCTGGCCTATAGGCCACCCCACACCCCAGAAACCCTAATCCCCTCCCTCACAATCCCTCGATCCAGTCCCCTCCCCCTCTCCCTGATCTGGGCACCCCTCGCCCCGAGCACCATCGCCGGTCGCCGCCCGGTGGCTTCACCGGCCGAGGCCACCTCGCCGCCGCCCGGTGGCTTCACCGGCCGAGGCCACCTCGCCGCCGCCCGTCATCGTCCCCCTCCCCACCGTCGCCGCCTCGCCTCCTCGTCCACTCCCCGTGCGCCGTCATCGGGCGCCGCCCCGACGTCGAGCCCCTCCGCCTCGGCCGTCGTCGCCCCGGCGAACACCACCGCTCCGATCCTCCCCGAGCCCGCCTCGAGCTCCTCGGGCGTCCTCGGGCCTTCTCGTCAACGCTGTGAGCACCAGCGCACGCTCCCCTCTGCTTCCCCCTCTGTTTTTCTATCGTGGCTAGCCCCGCCGTCGCGCCCGCGAGCTTGCTGCCGTCGTTCGTGTCGCCACCGTTAGCCCCGCTCGTGCCCAAGCCGTGTACCATACTCCTCGGTCTCGTTCGGGTCTAGCGAGACCACTGGCTCGCTCGCTCTCCCACTGCAGAGATGGGCTCGTCCAGCTCCCGCAGCTGCACTACTCGCCGTCCTCGCATCGGAGCTCAACTCCCGCGCCGTGGCCACCGGCCTCCCCCGCTGCTTCATCGGCTTGCCCGCGCCGTCACCTGAACCGCGCCGCCTCTGCTCGTCCCGTGCCCCGCCTTCGCCTCTGGCCCCGCAGGCCACCGCCGTGCCGGCGGCCAACTCCGGCATCCCGCCGCGCCCCGGCGGCCGTTGCCAGCGTGCCCGGGTCCGCCCCATCGGGTGCCTGGCGCCGCATGCTCGTCGCGTGTTCGGGTTACGCTCCAGGCGCCCGCTAAGGCCCCTGGCCAATTACACGCGGGGACCACCCGAAAATGAAAAATAAATAAATAAAGATAATAATAAATATAATTATATACTAAATAATCAATTAATTAACTAAATAATTAACTTAATTAATTCTGTTAAATTAATTAATTAAATTAGTTAACCTAATTAATTGTAGTTAATAAACCTAATCATTTTAGTTAGACTAACTAAACCTGATTAGTTAGTCTTAGACAATGTCAACCGGGACCCACTGGTCAGGTTGACCAATCAACCACTGTTCACTGCTGACGTCAGCATGACATCATGCTAACGTCATAAATCCATTTTCCAATTTAATTAAATAATTAATTAAATTTCAGAAATTAATAAAATCTTTAGAAAATCATATCTTTTAAACCGTAACTCGGATTAAATTATTTTCAACATGAAAGTTGCTCAGAACAACGAGACAAACCCGGAAACGCAGTCCGTTCGTCCGCCACGCATACCTAACCTATCGAACTCGCAACTTTCCCCCACCGGCTCCTCTGCCAAAAACACGAAACACCGGGGATACTTTCCCGGATGTTCCCCCCCTTTCACCGGCATCACCTCATACCGCGTTAGGGAACGCCTAGCTTCACGCTTTGCTTTGTCATGCATCGTCATGCATCTATTTGCTTAAATATTCATTGTTTCTTCCCCCTCTCCTTCCGCTAGACACCGAGACCGACGCTGCTGCTGCCCAGTTCGACTATGGTGTTGACGACCCCTCCTACTTGCCAGAGCAACCAGGCAAGCCCCCCCTTTGATCACCAGATACCGCCTATTCTTATCTCTACTGCTTGCATTAGAGTAGTGTAGCATGTTACTGCTTTCCGTTAATCCTATTCTGATGCATAGCCTGTCCTTGCTACTAGTGTTGTTACCTTTACCTGCTATCCTAATGCTTAGTATAGGATGCTAGTGTTCCATCAGTGGCCCTACACTCTTGTCCGTCTACCATGCTATGTACTGGGCCGTGATCACTTCGGGAAGTGATCATGGGCATATACTATACACTTTATACATGTTCCATTACTTGTGATACTGTTCGGAGATGGGGGCTGAAGGGGCAGGTGGCTCCATCCCGGTAGAGGTGGGCCTGGGTTCCCGACGGCCCCCGACGGTTACTTTGAGGCGGAGCGACAAGGCAGGTTGAGACCACCTAGGAGAGAGGTGGGCCTGGCCCTGGTCGATGTTCGCAGATACTTAACACGTTTAACAAGATCTTGGTATTTGATCTGAGTCTGGCTACTGGCCTATACGCACTAACCATCTACGCGGGGACAGTTATGGGCACTCAACGTCGTGGTATCAGCCAAAGCACTTCGTGACGCCACCGACTGAGCGGCGCGCGCCGGGTTGGACCATGTAACGTGACTTCCTTTGTAATGGAGGTTGCTAGGTCTGCTCTCCGGCCGCGTACGCAACGTGCAGGTGTGCTATGGGCGATGGGCCCAGACCCCTGTGCGCTTAGGTTTAGACCGGCGTGCTGGCCTCTCTGTTGTGCCTAGGTGGGGCTGCGATGTGTTGATCTTCCGCGGCCGGGCATGACCCAGAAAAGTGTGTCCGGCCAAATGGGATCGAGCGTGTTGGGTTATGTGGTGCACCCCTGGAGGGAAGTTAATCTATTTTAATAGCCGTGATCTTCGGTAACAGGACGACTTGGAGTTGTACCTTGACCTTATGAGAACGAGAACCGGATACTTAATAAAACACACCCTTCCAAGTGCCAGATACAACCGGTGATCGCTCTGTCACAGGGCGACGAGGGGAGGATCATCAGTTAGGGTTATGCTATGCGATGCTACTTGGAGGACTTCAGTCTAATCTCTTCTACATGCTGCAAGACGGAAGCTGCCAGAAGCGTAGTCTTCGAAAGGACTAGCTATCCCCCCTTATTCCGGCTTTCTGCAGTTCAGTCCACATATGATACCCTTATTCCATTTGATACCAATGCATACATATGTAGTATAGCTCCTTGCTTGCGAGTACTTTGGATGAGTACTCATAGTTGCTTTCTCCCTCTTTTCCCCTACCCCTTCTACCTGGTTGTCACAACCAGATGTTGGAGCCCAGGAGCCAGATGCCACCTTCGACGACGACTCCTACTACACCGAAGGTGCCTACTACTACGTGATGCCCGCTGATGACGACCAGGAGTAGTTAGGAGGATCCCAGGCAGGAGGCCTGCGCCTCTTTCGATCTGTATCCCAGTTTGTGCTAGCCTTCTTAAGGCAAACTTGTTTAACTTATGTCTGTACTCAGATATTGTTGCTTCTGCTGACTCGTCTATGATCGAGCTCTTGTATTCGAGCCCTCGAGGCCCCTGGCTTGTAATATGATGCTTGTATGACTTATTTTATTTGTAGAGTTGGGTTGTGATATCTTCCCGTGAGTCCCTGATCTTGATCGTACACGTTTGCGTGTATGATTAGTGTATGATTAAATCGGGGGCGTCACAAGTTGGTATCAGAGCCGACTGCCTGTAGGAATCCCCCTTCCACACTCCTTGGCCGAAGTCGAGTCTAGACATTACAAAACTTTTACTAACATGGCTGTGTGTCTTACGGGCCCACATCGCCATTTGGGTGGTATTAGGATCTTTTACTCCTCGTCTATACTCTGGGACTCTGAGCTCTCTTCTATTCGGGTTAAATGATTTTGCAAAAAACAAACCTAACTTTAGGTTCTCGATAATACTTTCTCCCGGAGAGCCCCTCAGTTCAGATGATCGCCTGATGCACTAGAAGATTCTGAAGTTACTCTACGATGTTCTCTCGAGTCTTTGTGACATTGCATTTGCGATTTTCTTCCACCATCAACCCCTATGAAAACTGCATACACTTGCCATTCATACAATCATTCCCCGTTGATCTTGTTATTACAAGATGTCCCGAAATACTCTCTGTTGTTCTGAGAATCCTTTGAGCTTAGTGCCTTGCTGTACTTTGTCACCTGAATACCCCTACGGATAATTCTCGCACTTACCGAGTATCCGCTCATCCCCAGTTGATTCAGGTATTTCACACAAGTCTTCGTAATACTGTTCGTTCTTCTGAAAATCCTCTACAGCCTAATGCTCTTGAAATTCTTGATTGCTTGCATTATGGTTAATCCCATAAGTCTAGTAATCTTGTTGAAAACCATTGTCATTGTCATTTTGAGTCCATTGATTCGATTTGTTGCGAATGCTCGCAATCCTCAAACAGATCCTAGAATTCATCCTTCCGGCTCAGACGTCGTTTTAATCATGAATTGGTTCTCGCCAATTAAATTGTCGTCGATTGTGCCCCTAAGTCTATTGAACTTATCCATCCTTGATCAGAGCGTCTGCTTTTGATCCTTCGCTTTGTAAATCATAATTCCTTAGCAATTGAGCTCTAAGTTATTCAGTTGTTTCTATAATCCAATGTCTTTGCCTTGCTTCTTCCTATGGTTGTGTGCCGATACTCACCCCAGATCCTTTGTTGGATTTTATCCGACAATGTCCTTCATATTCAATAACCTTGAGCCTTTCCTAGGAAATATACCGCCTTTGGTAAATTGTATCCCCTGCTTTGTCAACCATGCTCTGCTATCGAGCTTGTGTTATTTACTCCTGAAGTTTGTGGTATATGTTCCTAAGAGGCCCCCATGGGTTGGACATATGCCTTCTCTAAACTATGTGAACCCGGAAACTACTACGGGTCATACTCTACTAGTGTTATGTCATATAAAATTTCAACACACAATTTCGTTGAAGGCGAGAAGTGAATGAAAGGTTATGCATTAAAGAAGTGGGAGTCAACCTTGAACTTTGTGTTCATGCCCATGGACACGATGTAGATCCTATCATAGAAGCTTCTTGTAATAATAACTATTTCCTTGATATGAAATCATCTGGTATCTATGTATTGATCATTTGCAGTCGTGGTCCCGACCCCATTTTCTCCTTGATTCCATTTCTCGGACAAGTTAAAGTAATTGCCTTTTGCAGATCAATACGCTTGCCCAACCTCTATTTTGATCTTCCTCGAGTATTAACCTCTGGTATCTTGAGAACTATGTTGCTTCCTGCGAGTCTTCATCTAGTATTGCTTCTCACCGATCTCGGAACCCCCCAGGTTCTGGGTTATTAGTCACTCGAGAACACCGATAAGTGAATCGATTCCGCACTCTGATTCAATAACTCTAAGTAATTCTTGTTGCTTACGAGTTTAATAATCCTTCAATTCATTCCTAGCCTTATCGGCTATACCATTATCATGCGAACTTCTAACTGTGCTACTTGGTCCTTTTTTCCCAGAGCACAAAAATTTCGATGATGAGCTAAGCTTACGTCGATCTTACTCGTCATATCAGTTCACCTTGAACAACAATCTTGATTTCAAGTTTGTGTCCTACCCATGGTTCCAATAACCTTCTGCTACCTCATTCCTTTGAGTTGATATCGTCGCTGATTGATTACATCTTCATGAAATCTCTCAACAAATGTGTCGTGATCATCACCAACCTTATGAGCTCTTCCAGGATATCAATTGAGTTCATGATGAGAAATACCATCCTTGCCCTTGATGATCTGTGTTATCATCGACCACTTTATTGCCTTCCCACCAACACAAGCTTGTTCGTGTTTGGTGATATACCTTGAGTTCCTAGCTATCCAGTAATTGTCCTTCTTTACCTTGGAACATTAACATCTCTTATGTCCTCAATGTTGTGAGAATTTCACCACCTCTGGAGAATTCTTGATACAAGTGATACTTATCACCATCACCATTCTTTTCCTGGTCACCGTGTTATTTCTAACCACCGACAAATGCACTATGATGTGAAAAATTCAAAACTTCTAGCAACCCTATTGCCTGTAAGTTAATGGTCGATAGTTCATTCTACTTCTTTTGTCATTTAGTCACCATTCAAACATTGATCGTGTGACCATCCCATATTTCGGGTGCACCTTTCAATCAATGTTCAATTGAGTATGCTTTCCTCTAGCACACCATTATATCATTTGATCTGACAAATGTTATCTCCTTGTTCACATAACTGTGGAAATCCACCTTTTAGGAAATCTCAAGGATTTTCGCTGATTCCATCAGCTACCCCCTCGTCTCTCTCCTTTATTTAATGATGAGCTCTTGTTTCGGAACTTGCTCCCATAGTTCATTTTCGAGAATCTTACATGGTCATCTCGTCAATTTGTGTTGCATCTTTTCTTCTCAAGTATCCTGATTCTGAGTTATCCTAACACCAATCAGATCTGAATCCCAGTCAGATATGATGGTTGGAACATAATTCCAAGAGTTTTAACGTTGGTCTTTATGTGACACGGTAAGATCATGTCATGCCTAGCACACCTAGCCGGAGGACCTATTGTTATAGTTTCCTTTTAGCAAGGTTATCTATTCTTCCATGAGGATGTGGTTAGACTTATTCTATAAGTTGTTCCTGATGAATCCATTGAGTATCAAAGTCTGATTTTTTTTAAAGACCATGTCAATGCTATCTCGAAGCATGTCTATGGTACTCCAATTTTCAATAAAAACATTTGAAGCACAATGCTAAATTTTCCTTATCAATTATCCAAACACCGTTGTATGGGTACTATCATGAGATTCCTCCCCCTTACCTAAATGGTTTTCTACATTATATCTTGTCCTGGATATCATGCTCTTCTTGTCCTTGGGAAGGATATACCCTTTAATTAGGTGTTTAAACACATTTTCCTTTCCATTGTTCTGTCTAATCTGATGATCACATTTTCCTTTCCATTGTTTTGTTTAACCTTTCTTGTGATCTGTATGATCTAAGAAGTAATATTCTCCTGCTTTTGTAAACACCTCAGTGTACAATTCGGTCAGAAAGACCCTCATACTTTTGATTGATGACATTCCGTCAACCACCAATGGTCGAGAACTTTGCCAATTGTTTCGCCTCGTTCAACAAGTAGGAAAATGGCTCTCTTTGTTCCCCGTCCTTGGTACCGACATTGTTGCCGGCATAGCTGACAAGCTATTCACTGACATGCCTCCCTGTCGCGGCTGTGTAAGATGTCACCACCCTTCCTACTTTCCACCCATATGGTGGGCCCACAAACCACAGGTCCACACTGGATCGAAACCTGACTCCTCTTTACAACCCGGATTCGAATGTATCCGTTACACCTGGCTTCGTATGTGATTGACGAGCTAAATTCTATACCATTATTCATCCTGGAATCGAACACCATGTTATTCTCGTTGTTCAAGCCCCCATTCCAGCTTCTGTCTAGGCACCGAATGATTGCCTACCCATTTGAAACTTTGGTACCATCATATATTGCACTCAACGGATTCACTGAAATACAACTCGTGGGGTACCTCGTGTATTTCCCATTGAGTTCACTATCTGATACCCAGCTTTGTGGAGATGCGTTCTTTTGGAGTATTTCCCCCTGGCCGCGTTCGTAGGACACTGGAGATCCTGAAGAAAGGATGACGACTTGATCATGGTGACTTGAAGCAGAGAAATGAAGACATCCATGAAAGGGATCAACCTCTTCGAAAGGGCAGCCAAGACCGAGAAGACTCGTTAGGTTTTTCGCTACCAGCACCTCCCCCCCCCCTTACTCCATCGCTTAAATCTCGGGACGAGATTTCTTGTAGTGGAGGAGAATTGTCACGCCCGGGTAATCAAGCTACAGTAACCCTGCGCTAATGATGCCACGTCACCTAGGTTACTGTTGGTAAACTCGTGTTAGTTCAAAACGATTCAAATTCAAATTTAAAATATAGGCAAACAATAAAAGTTTTCAAATAATAAAACTAAAATGTTCTGGTTGTGCCAAATAATGCGTAGGTAATTATGGTGGAGAAACCACACTTGTATAAAATATGTAAGTACTCAAAATGAATAAAATAGTAGCAAAACAATTAGTTAAATGATTATAAAATAATAAACAATTACAAATGATTTTATATTAGGTGCCAAGTTAATTGCGGTAGCGGCATAAGTATTAAAAATATTTAGGTGCAACTTGGGTTTTTCATAAACACCGAAATTTAATAAAACAGAAAAGAAGAAAAGAAATAAAATAAAAAAAACAAGCTAACAGAAAACTAAACTAAAACAAAATAGACCCCCCACTGGACCCCTTGGCCCAACTGGGCCATGGCCCAGCCAGCCGCCCCCTGGCCTATAGGCCACCCCACACCCCAGAAACCCTAATCCCCTCCCTCACAATCCCCCGATCTAGTCCCCTCCCCCTCTCCCCGATCTGGGCGCCCCTCGCCCCAAGCACCAACGCCGGTCGCCGCCCGGTGGCTTCACCGGCCGAGGCCACCTCGCCGCCGCCCGTCATCGTCCCCCTCCCCACCGTCGCCGCCTCGCCTCCTCGTCCACTCCCCGAGCGCTGTCATCGGGCGCCGCCCCGACGTCGAGCCCCTCCGCCTCGGCCGTCGTCGCCCCGGCGAACACCACCGCTCCGATCCTCCCCGAGCCTGCCTCGAGCTCCTCGGGCGTCCTCGGGCCTTCTCGTCAACGCTGTGAGCACCAGCGCACGCTCCCCTCTGCTTTCCCCTCTGTTTTTCTATCGTGGCTAGCCCCGCCGTCGCGCCCGCGAGCTTGCTGCCGTCGTTCGTGTCGCCACCGTTAGCCCCGCTCGTGCCCAAGCCGTGTACCATACTCCTCGGTCTCGTTCGGGTCTAGCGAGACCACTGGCTCGCTCGCTCTCCCACTGCAGAGATGGGCTCGTCCAGCTCCCGCAGCCGCACTACTCGCCGTCCTCGCATCAGAGCTCAACTCCCGCGCCGTGGCCACCGGCCTCCCCCGCTGCTTCATCGGCTTGCCCGCGCCATTACCTGAACCGCGCCGCCTCTGCTCGTCCCGTGCCCCGCCTCCGCCTCTGGCCCCGCAGACCACCGCCGTGCCGGCGGCCAACTCCGGCACCCCGCCGCGCCCCGGCGGCCGTTGCCAGCGTGCCCGGGTCCTCCCCATCGGGTGCCTGGCGCCGCATGCCCGTCGCCCGTTCGGGTTACGCTCCAGGCGCCCGCTAAGGCCCCTGGCCAATTACACGCGGGGACCACCCGAAAATGAAAAATAAATAAAAAAAGATAATAATAAATATAATTATATACTAAATAATCAATTAATTAACTAAATAATTAACTTAATAAATTCTGTTAAATTAATTAATTAAATTAGTTAACCTAATTAATTGTAGTTAATAAACCTAATCATTTTAGTTAGACTAACTAAACCTGATTAGTTAGTCTTAGACAATGTCAACCGGGACCCACTGGTCAGGTTGACCAGTCAACCACTGTTCACTGCTGACGTCAGCATGACATCATGCTGACGTCATAAATCCATTTTCGAATTTAATTAAATAATTAATTAAATTTCAAAAAATAATAAAATCTTTGAAAATCATATCTTTTAAACCGTAACTCGGATTAAATTATTTTCAACATGAAAGTTGCTCAGAAGGATGAGATGAACCCGGAAACGCAATCCGTTCGTCCGCCACGCATCCCTAACCTATCGAACTCACAACTTTCCCCCTCCGGCTCCTCTGCCCAAAAACATGAAACACCGGGGATACTTTCCCGGATGTCCCCCCCTTTCACCGGCATCACCTCATACCGCGTTAGGGCATGCCTAGCTTCACGCTTTGCTTTGTCATACATCGTCATGCATCTGTTTGCTTAAATATTCATTGTTTCTTCCCCCTCTTCTTCCGCTAGACACCGAGACCGACGCTGCTGCTGCCCAGTTTGACTACGGTGTTGACGACCCCTCCTACTTGCCAGAGCAACTAGGCAAGCCCCCCCTTTGATCACCAGATATCGCCTATTCTTATCTCTACTGCTTGCATTAGAGTAGTGTAGCATGTTACTGCTTTCCATTAATCCTATTCTGATGCATAGCCTGTCCTTGCTACTACTGTTGTTACCTTTACCTGCTATCCTAATGCTTAGTATAGGATGCTAGTGTTCCATCAGTGGCCCTACACTCTTGTCTGTCTGCCATGCTATCTACTGGGCCGTGATCACTTCGGGAAGTGATCATGGGCATATACTATACACTTTATACATGTTCCATTACTCGTGATACTGTTCGGAGATGGGGGCTGAAGGGGCAGGTGGCTCCATCCCAGTAGAGGTGGGCCTGGGTTCCCGACGGCCCCCGACGGTTACTTTGAGGCGGAGCGACAGGGCAGGTTGAGACCACCTAGGAGAGAGGTGGGCCTGGCCCTGGTCGATGTTCACGGATACTTAACATGTTTAACAAGATCTTGGTATTTGATCTGAGTCTGGCTACTGGCCTATACGCACTAACCATCTACGCGGGGACAGTTATGGGCACTCGACGTCGTGGTATCAGCCGAAGCACTTCGTGACGCCAGCGACTGAGCGGCGCGCGCCGGGTTGGACCGCGTAACGTGACTTCCTTTGTAATGGAGGTTGCTAGGTCTGCTCTCCGACCGCGTATGCAACGTGCAGGTGTGCTACGGGCGATGGGCCCAGACTCCTGTGCGCTTAGGTTTAGACCGGCGTGCTGGCCTCTCTGTTGTGCCTAGGTGGGGCTGCGACGTGTTGATCTTCCGCGGCCGGGCATGACCCAGAAAAGTGTGTCCGGCCAAATGGGATCGAGCGTGTTGGGTTATGTGGTGCACCCCTGCAGGGAAGTTAATCTACTCGAATAGCCGTGATCTTCGGTAACAGGACGACTTGGAGTTGTAGCTTGACCTTATGACAACTAGAACTGGATACTTAATAAAACACACCCTTCCAAGTGCCAGATACAACTGGTGATCGCTCTCTCACAGGGCGACGAGGGGAGGATCATCGGTTAGGATTATGCTATGCGATGCTACTTGGAGGACTTCAGTCTAATCTCTTCTACATGCTGCAAGACGGAAGCTGCCAGAAGCGTAGTCTTCGAAAGGACTAGCTATCCCCCCTTATTCCGGCTTTCTGTAGTTCAGTCCACATATGATACCCTTATTCCATTTGATACCAATGCATACATGTGTAGTATAGCTCGTTGCTTGCGAGTACTTTGGATGAGTACTCACGGTTGCTTTCTCCCTCTTTTCCCCCTATCCCTTCTACCTGGTTGTCACAACCAGATGTTGGAGCCCAGGAGCCAGACGCCACCTTTGACGATGACTCCTACTACACCGAAGGTGCCTACTACTACGTGATGCCCGCTGACGACGACCAGGAGTAGTTAGGAGGATCCCAGGCACGAGGCCTGCGCCTCTTTCGATCTGTATCCCAGTTTGTGCTAGCCTTCTTAAGGCAAACTTGTTTAACTTATGTCTGTACTCAGATATTGTTGCTTCCGCTGACTCGTCTATGATCGAGCTCTTGTATTCAAGCCCTCGAGGCCCCTAGCTTGTAATATGATGCTTGTATGACCTATTTTATTTGTAGAGTTGTGTTGTGATATCTTCCCGTGAGTCCCTGATCTTGATCGTACACGTTTGCGTGTATGATTAGTGTACAATTAAATCGGGGGCGTCACAAGTAGTGACAATTAGGCCTGTAAGCCTGCAATCGAGAGGAGCTCGAGAGGGGTGCGGCAGTGGGGCTTATAAACCACTACGCGCCCCTCTCAACTTGCGAGGTGAGACTAAAGTTTTGGCCACGGGGAGCACGAGGCCTTTGGTTCCGGTTGGTGGCACCAACCGGAAGCAAAGGCTGCCGCTTCCCGCCCTTTGGGCTGCCGAAAACTAACCTTTGATCACGGTTGGTGACACCAACCGGGACTAAAGGGTGCATTGGTCCCTGTTTGTGCTATGAACCGGAACCAATGCTCTGGGTATATAAGCAGGACTTGTGAAAATTTTCACTTCTCTTCTCGCAGTTCCGCCCCGACGACGCCGACGACATCGACGCCGCTAGGCTGCCGTGCCCCCCGTCCGTCGTCTCTGTCGCCCTTACCCCTGCCTCACCGCACCCTGCCCCGACCTCGACGCGCCCTGCCCCGACCTCGCCGCCGCCGAGCCCTGCCCCGACCTCGCCGCGCGCTGCCCGACCCGACCTCGCCGTCACGTACGCCGAGTGCCCTGCCCCGACCTCGCTGCCGCTCGCCTGCATTGTGAGCACCTCACCGTGCCGTTCCCCCTCCTCTCCCCCTTCTCCCCCGCGCACCAACGTCGCCGCGCGCCTGCCCCAACGCCGCCGCCCACCCCGACGCCGACGACGAAGTAGGCTGTCGGTGTCAAAACCGGCGGATCTTGGGTAGGGGGTCCCGAACTATGCGTCTAAGGCGGATGGTAACAGGAGGCCGGGGACACGATGTTTACCCAGGTTCGGGCCCTCTTGATGGAGGTAATACCCTACGTCCTACTTGATTGTTCTTGATAATATGAGTAATACAAGAGTTGATCTACCACGAGATCAGAGAGGCTAAACCCTAGAAGCTAGCCTATGGTATGATTGTTGTTCTTGGTCCTACGGACTAAACCCTCCGGTTTATATAGACACCAGAGGGGGCTAGGATTACACAAAGTCGGTTAAAAAGAAGGATATATCCGTATTGCCAAGCTTTCCTTCCACGCCAAGGGGAGTCCCGTCCGAACACGGGACAAAGTCTCCAATCTTGTATCTTCATAGTCTAACAGTCCAGCCAAAGGATATAGTCCAGCTATCCGGATACCCCCTAATCCAGGACTCCCTCAGTAGCCCCGAACCAAGCTTCAATGATGATCAGTCCGGCGCGCAGATTGTCTTCGGTATTGCAAGGCGGGTTCTTCTTCAAACTCCGAGTACCTGTTAAATAGTGTCCGGCTTCTCGTAAATGCTGCGCTTCTTGGCTTCTGTGTCCAATAATGGCCATCTTCCACGTGTCAAGCGAATGTGAGGAGCCAAGGTGTTTTTACATTTTCCACCCCATCTATGTGAATGAACTGTCTATTAAAGAGGCGAGGACCCTCAGATCCAAACCACACCATCCTCCCTCAGCGAGCATTCATCGGAGCGCGCCTGAAAAAATCCATCCCAACATGGCTAGCCAGCGCAGCTCCTCCTCTCGCTCCCGCAGCCTCAAGCCCGGAGATTGGGAGAAGTGTTCCGTCCCGTACAACCAATTAGTGAAGCTACAGATCCAAGGATTCCTCCCTCCAGCGTATATGGTCCCGGTTCGAGCCGGGCTCGTCACCTATAATGGCGGGGAGCAAGCGGAGAGCTTTCCCAACCCCTTTAAGGGAGAGCGGGTATGCCTTGTCCTTTATTTGTTAAGGGGACTCAGATTTCCTATCCATCCATTTCTCCGAGGGCTCCTGGAGTTCTACGGCCTCCAGTTGCACAACCTCACCCTTGCCTCCATACTACACATCACTGGTTTTGTAGCCCTTTGCGACATGTTTCTGGGTTGCGAAGCTCATTTCGCGCTGTGGAAGAAGTTGTTCTGCCTTGTGCCCCGTACACAGAGGGGATCAATATATCAAGTGGGCGGAGCCAAAGTATGGCGCATCGCCGGGATCGGATACCTATCCGGTACCCCGAAGAAGACGTCCGAGGACTGGCCTTCAGAGTGGTTTTATATGGAGGATGTTCCTCTCCCGGATCCTATCTGGATTGGTCTTCCTGAGTTCGACAACGCCCCTTTGAAGAAACGCCTAAGCTGGCACCCACGGAGCCCACAGGAGGAAGATGATAGAGACGTATTTTATCTGATGGGCCGGATAAAGTTGCTGGCCAAATCAGGACTGACCATAACCGAGGTTATGGAAATATGCATTATGCGGGGGGTGCAGCCACTTCAATATAGAGGCCACCCCATGTGGCACTTCAACGGGGAAGATGATGCCACTCGCTGCGAGCGCAAGGGACCGGACTCAGTTGCTGCTCTAGCAAAAATTCTATCTGATCTGTACAAGGGGGAAGAAGAGGAGTTCCTCCGCATCAAGCCACATGATGGATTCTCCATGAACAACCCTCGAAGCTGGGTGAGCTTCCGCTCTTTTTACTTTCATCCTACCCTTGTTTTCATGATAAATATTTACCTTGCCATTTCATCGCAAGAACTGCGTAAGGCGGTAGGGGAGGTCAATAGCCCACCTCCACAACCGGAGGATCCTGAACGGGTCCTCGACCCCGGCCTCAAAGAGGATCCGGACATATTCGTGGAGCTGATTGATAGGATTTTCTATCAGCTAAGCTGTGATGACGCCATGGTGGCCATTACAGCCGACTACCCTGGGCTACTCCCAGCCTCGCAGGTAAATGAGACCGGAGTCCCAACCTTTGAAAAGGATTTCCTTTTATGCACTTCACCTACCGTATACAAAAAGTGTTTCATAGGGAAGGCCCTCGGGACGCCATGCCGAGCCCGCGGTGACTCACCAACAAGCGGTTTTAAAGCCGGACAGGCTAAAAGGGAAGGCGGTCCAGACGGAGACGCCGGTGCAGAGGTATGATGCAACACCTCACTCCGTGGTTTGCCGTCTTTAAAAACAAAATAACACCCGTGCTTCCTAGAAGGAAGAACGCTTGCCGGACAATATCCGGAGAGGCCGCCGATCACGCCTCTACCAGTCGGGCTCCAGGGCCGGACACAGAGGCGTAAGCTAACACGAGGCACACTCTGGATGCTCCTTCTATAGAGGATGCGGATAAGATATCCGCTACGAATTCTAAAGTGGAGAGCGCCATGAATCACAGGCATCGCCGAGCCATACTCCGTGACGCTTGTTTCTCCCAAGAGGTGTTTGATGCATTCAACTCATGAGATGCGTATATCCGTGCTGCTCAAAATGGTCTAGCTAGAGCCATGGACCAGTATGTAAAGGATGTATGGGTAAGAAAATTTCATGAGTATATATATCAGTAGCCCCTGAGACTTGAAACAGTTGGCACAACTGATTTAAGGATCATTTATTGTGCAGGTTCTTACAAAGAAGAATACTCGACTGTCAGAGGAGCTGGAGGAATGCAAGACCCAACTTCGGGCTGCCGTTGCCGCATTGAAGGAACCTAAGAAGTCCCCAGCTGGTAACATTTGTTTCAAAGAATGATAGGTACCATATTGTGTGCGGCATGGCTGCGGATCTAACAATAGGTACTGCAGATGACTCCGGAGAGAATCCGGAGGACCAGCATATCGTACGATAGCTAAAGGCTGGTGAATGCGTGCTGACTAAGGTCATGCGGGAGAAAAACAATCTCCAAGACACCAATACCAAGCTGAGCATGGAACCGAAAGATGTTCGAGCCCAGCTTGTAGACTCCGTGAAGGAGAATAAGCGGCTTCGATGTGGCATTTTCAGTAAGTGCTTGAACGAACCCTTAAAAGAGTGCGGCGAAGAAGTCGGCTAACAGAGTTATGTCTGCAGGTATGCTGACGGGTCGTCCCGCGGAGGAGATGCCCGGGTCTGCGGGTGATTTTCTACGTGAGTTCTCACAACTACACGAACAAGTTCGGCAGGTGATGCAAAGTATTGCCCGGGCCTTGTGGCCATCCGTCTCCCTGCCAGCAGGCATTGGAGAGCTTGCAGAGAAGTTCAAGGGAGCACGGCGTCGCTTCCGATTATGGAAGATATCGGCCTGCCGTCAAGGTGCCCGGGAAGCCTGGGCCATGGTGAAGACGCGGTATACCAAGGCTGACCCAAACCACATGGTCGAGGTCGGACCTGTGGGGCCCGATGGGAAAGAGATCCCTGTTAGCTTAGTGTATGGGCAAGTAGAACTAGCCGCAAAGTATTCCCAACAGGATTGTAGGCTAGACAGCTTGTTGGATGGTATAGAAGAGGAATTTAGTCAGTCTAGATGACTATGTAATTAAAGTGACATGTATAATGCCTTCTAGCCAGATTGTAAATCATTTGTCATGGCGGACCTTTTCGCTTCAACCTCGAGACCCGATAGTCCAGAGTGTATCCGAATACCCGCTCAGTTATTTAAGAACCGGGGTATGCATGGAAACTAGGCGTAGGGGTCATTAGTGCTTGAATAGACAAGTACCCAACTAGTTATGTTATATTACATGGGTAGTAAGAAACATCTTCCAGGGAGAATAGTTCTGTTAAGGGTTCCTTTCCCTGGGTACGCATGCCCTAAAGTGCATGTCTGGACTGTGAGAGGAGACGCAGGCAAAAACATTTGGGGGCACATATGGAAAATAAATAAAAATCATCTTTTGTTCACCGACCAAATATTCCCTTAAGAACGCTAGCTTTCGGCTTCACCCAGTCTGAGGTACACATCCGGCTGACCCGGCAGTAACAATCGCAGAGGTGCTCCCCTTATGCCCTAGCCGAATTAACAGGAACGTAGGGCATAAATACAAGAGCCAGGCAACCCAGCTTGGCCAAAACTTAAGTCATATCGATGCATATAATGGCAAAGAAAAGGTACATGCGGAAGAATAACACATGTGCGGGGCATGAAGCCCAGATAAATAATTAAGCTTCTGTGTAAGAAGCCCCCAGGTATAATGAGCGCGGTTAGCGCGTCAATAGTGTGCAAGCAAGGCACAAGTTGGCCCTTGAAGGCCTTGAGAAAGAATAAAAGAAAGAAAGAGAGAAAAGACAGATAATGTGTATGCAAAAAATGGACAGAGGAAGGAGACGAACATAGAGTCCGGCACTAGGCGTAGAATCTTCAGAGCCTGGCTGCATTCCATGGGTTCGGCTCAAGTCGATTATTCGATGCATCCCGCAGACGGTACGCTCCACCGGTCATAACTTGGTCAATAATGAAGGGACCTTCCCATTTGGGTTCGAGCTTGGTTTTTTTATTCTCCGGCAGGCGTAGAACTAGCTCGCCAACGTTATAAGTTTTGGCCCGTACTTCTCTGCTTTGGTATCTTCGAGCCTGTTGCTGATAGAATGTGGAACAGGCTTTTGCCACGTCGCGCTCCTCCTCCAGGGTGTCCAGACCGTCCTTCCGATCGAGCTCGGATTCTCTTTCTTCATACATGCACACTCGAGGTGAGTCATGAATTATGTCGCAGGGTAGAACCGCCTCTGCGCCGTACACCATAAAGAAGGGTGTGTGTCCGGTAGTACGATTCGGCGTGGTCCTCAGCCCCCAGAGTACGGAGTCGAGCTCCTCTATCTAGTGCGTGTTAGACTCCTTTAAGGACCGCACTAATACGGGTTTGATGCCGCTCATGATAAGACCATTTGCTCGCTCAACTTGGCCATTAGTTTGTGGGTGATAGACAGAAGCATAATCGAGCTTGATGCCCATGTTGCTGCACCAGAGTTTTACCTTGTCGGCCGTGAAGTTCGTGCCGTTGTTAGTGATGATGCTGTGGGGGACGCCATAACGGTGTACAAACCCGGATATGAAGTCTATCACCGGTCCGGATTCGGCCATTTTAACAGGTTTGGCTTCGATCCATTTGGTGAATTTATCCACCATGACCAGTAAGTATTTTTTTCTTATGGGTTCCCCCTTTAAGGGGTCCAACCATGTCAAGCCCCTAGACCGCAAAGGGCCAGGTAATGGGGATTGTTTGGAGGGCGGTGGGTGGCATGTGGCTTTGGTTTGCAAAAAGCTGCCAACCGACGCAGCGTTGGACCAAGTCCTGTGCATCTACCCGGGCCGTCGCCCAATAAAAACCTGTACGGAAGGCCTTGCTTACAAGGGCCCGGGCTACGGCGTGGTGGCCGCCGAGTCCGGCGTGAATTTCTGCCAAAAGCTTTCGCCCTTCCTCTTCGGAGATGCACCTTTGAAGGACTCCGGTAGTGCTTTTTTATACAGCTCTCCCTCGTGGACCCTGTAGGCTTTAGATCGCCGCACTATGCAGCGTGCCTCATTTTGGTCCTCGGGAAGTTCCTGCCTAGTTAGGTAGGCCAGGAATGGTTCTGTCCATGGGGCGATGATGGCCATTATTACGTGGGCTGAAGGTGTTATTTCGGTGGCAGAGCCTCCGATTATGTCAGAGTGTTCGGTATGGGGCATTTTGGCCGGGTCCGGACTATTGTTACCGGTGTCCCCTTCCCATACCATGGATGGCTTAAACAACCTCTCCAAAAAGATGTTGGGGGGACCGCATCGCATTTTGCGCCGATGCGGGCGAGGATATCCGCCGCCTGATTGTTTTCCCGAGTCACATGGTGAAATTCGAGCCCCTCGAACCGAGCTGACATCTTTAGGACGGCATTGCAATAGGCCGCCATTTTCGGGTCCTTGGCATCGAAGTCTCCATTTATTTGGGATATTGCGAGGTTCGAATCCCCACACACGTCCAGGCGTTGAATGCCCATGGAAACTGCCATCCGAAGACCATGTAACAGGGCTTCGTATTCGGCTGTGTTCTTGGAGTCTCTATACAGTATCTGGAGTACGTATTGAACTATATCTCCGGTTGGAGATGTCAGGACGACGCCAGCCCCCAGGCCAGCCAGCATTTTGGAGCCGTCGAAGTGCATGATCCAATTGGAGTATGCGCCTTACTCTTTAGGGAGTTCGGCTTCCGTCCATTCAGCGACAAAGTCGGCCAATACTTGCGATTTAATGGCTCGCCGGGGTTTGTATGTTGTGTCAAACAGGAGGAGCTCAATGGCCCATTTGGCAATCTGGCCCGTGGTGTCAAGGTTGTTTATAATATCATTAAGTGGCACTTCCGAGGCTACTGTAATTGAACACTCTTGAAAGTAGTGTCGCAGCTTCCGGGATGCCATGAATACCGCATATGCTATCTTTTGATAATGTGGGTACCGTGATTTGCATGGAGTGAGGACAGTGGATACATAATATACCAGCTTTTGAAGGGGGAATTTATGTCCGTTCGTTTCTCGTTCGACGACGAGCACTGCTCTTACAACCTGATGAGTTGCCACAATGTACAACAACATTGGTTCGTTGATGTTTGGCGCGGCCAGGATTGGGTTGGATGCCAGTATGGCTTTTATTTCTTCCAATCTGGCTTTGGCAGCCTCCGTCCACTCGAAGTGTTCAGTGCTCCGAAGGAGGCGATAAAGGGGTAATGCCTTTTCTCCTAAGAGGGAGATAAAGTGGCTTAGAGCCACCACACTTCTGGTTAATTTTTGGATTTGTTTGAGGTCCATTGGGATAGCCAACGGTGACAGAGCTCGGATTTTGGCCGGATTTGCTTCAATTCCTCTACTAGAGACAATGAAGCCCAGGAGCTTTCCGGCTGGTACACCGAAAACGCATTTTTTCGAATTGAGCTTGATGTCGTATGTTCGGAGGTTGTCGAATGTGAGCCTCAAGTCGTCTATTAGAGAGTCGATGTGTTTGGTTTTGACGACCACCTCATCTACGTATGCCTCTACTGTTTTGCCGATCTGTTTCTCCAGACATGTCTGAATCATGACCTGATATGTTGCGCCGGCATTTTTGAGCCCAAAAGGCATTGTGTTGAAACAGAAGGGGGCGTATGGTGTGATAAATACTGTTGCGGCTTGGTCGGACTCTGCCATCTTGATTTGATGGTAGCCGGAGTATGCGTCGAGGAAACACAATGAATCGTGTCCTGCGGTAGCATCGATAATTTGATCGATGCGGGGGAGGGGGAAGGGATCCTTTGGGCAAGCCTTGTTGAGGTCCTTGAAATCGACACATAGGCGCCAGGATTTGTCCTTCTTTGGTACCATCACCAGGTTTGCTAGCCAGTCCGGGTGTTTTATTTCTCTAATGAATCCAGCCTCCAATAACTTGGCTAGTTCCTCTCCCATAGCTTGTCTCTTAGGTTCAGAGAAACGCTGAAGAGTCTGCTTGACTGACTTGAATCCCTTTGGAATATTAAGGCTATGCTCGGCCAGCCTGCATGGGATTCCTGGCATATCCGAGGGATGCTAGGCGAATATGTCCCAATTCTCACGCAGGAACTCTCGTAGTGTGGCGTCCACTGTGGGGTTTAACTGTGCCCCGATGGAGGCTGTTTTGTAGGGTCCGTTGGGTGGACTTGGAATTTGACTATTTCATCCGCTGGTTTAAAAGAGGTGGACTTGGATCTCTTGTCAAGTATCACGTCGTCCCTATCCACCGTGGAGCGCAGCGTAGTTAATTCCTCGGCCGCAAGGGCTTCGGATAATGCCTCGAGGGCCAATGCGGCTATTTTGTTTTCGGCGCGGAGTGCTGTGTCCGGATCACTAGCGAGAGTGATGATTCCATCGGGCCCGGGCATTTTGAGCTTCATGTACCCGTAATGGGGTATGGCTTGGAAGATCGTGAACGCCTCCCGCCCTAAAAGGGCATGGTATCCGCTACTGAATGGGGCCACTTGGAATGTAATTTCTTCGGACCTATAGTTCTCTGATAACCCACAAGTATAGGGGATCGCAACAGCTTTCGAGGGTAGAGTATTGAACCCAAATTTATTGATTCGACACAAGGGAGCCAAAGAATATTCTCAAGTATTAGCAGCTGAGTTGTCAATTCAACTACACCTGGAAACTTAGTATCTGCAGCAAAGTGTTTAGTAGCAGAGTAATATGATAGTGGCAGTAGCAGCAACAAAAGTAAAGACAGCAAAAGTAATGTTTTTGGTATTTTGTAGTGATTGTAACAGTAGCAGCGGTAAAGTAAATAAGCGAGAACCAGTATAAGGAAAACTGGTAGGCACCGGATAAGTGATGGATAATTATGCCGGATGCGGTTCATCAGGTAACAGTCATAACATAGGGTGACACAGAACTAGCTCCAATTCATTAATGTAATGTAGGCATGTATTCCGTATATAGTCATTCGTGCTTATGGAAAAGAACTTGCATGACATCTTTTGTCCTACCCTCCCGTGGCAGCGGGGTCCTATTGGAAACTAAGGGATATTAAGGCCTCCTTTTAATAGAGAACCGGAACAAAGCATTAGCACATAGTGAATACATGAACTCCTCAAACTATGGTCATCACCGGGAGTTGTCCCGATTATTGTCACTTCGGGGTTGCCGGATCATAACACACAGTAGGTAACTATAGACTTGCAAGATAGGATCAAGAACTCACATATATTCATGAAAACATAATAGGTTCAGATCTAAAATCATGGCACTCGGTCCCTAGTGACAAGCATTATGCATAGCAAAGTCATAGCAACATCAATCTCAGAACATAATGGATACTAGGGATCAAACCCTAACAAAACTAACTCGATTACATGATAAATCTCATCCAACCCATCACCGTCAGCAAGGCTACGATGGAATTACTCATGCACGGCGGTGAGCATCATGAAATTGGTGATGGAGGATGGTTGATGATGACGACGGCGACGAATTCACCTCTTTGGAGCCCCGAACGGACTCCAGATCAGCCCTCCCGAGAGGTTTTAGGGCTTGGCGGCGGCTCTGTATCGTAAAACGCGATGATTTCTTCTCTCTGATTTTTTTCTCTCCAAAAGCAAATATATAGAGTTGGAGTTGGTGTCGGGAC